>NW_019942884.1:169826-173226 GCF_002910315.2 Salvelinus sp. IW2-2015 | reverse complement strand
AGATTAAGATGGGCAAAAGAACACAGACACTGGACAGAGGAACTCTGCCTAGAAGGCCAGCATCCCGGAGTCACCTCTTCACTGTTGACGTTGAGACTGGTGTTTTGTGGGTACGATTTAATAAGGAAGCTGCCAGTTGAGGACTTGTGAGGCATCTATTTCTCAAACTAGACACTCTAATGTACTTGTCCTCTTGCTCAGAGATATGGCATTCCCGCCTTTGGGACAACAACTCCCATTGACTGCTATTGCCTGGGCAGAGATGAGAGGATGACTTTAAGGAATGAAAAATTATAAAGTCATAAAATCAGACCTAAATAATATAATAACTGAAATATTGTATTATTTAATAGTAATTTACTATTTTTCTATTGATGTCTACCCAATGTGAACCTGGCAGAGACAATGGAATATTTTACATGTTTTGGCAATTGAATGTTCACTATTTTTGGCTTTGGAATATCCATTAAAAATCTCTAAAATCATTGTGAACTCATTATCTCATAATACATTTCATGTTGTTTTTTTAATTATCAAAACCGAAATTGAAAACCGTGATCATTTTTTTTTAGAATTGTTAACGATTCGGTCTTTTCTAGCAACATATGAAATATTGATTTTTCCATTGGATAAAAGTAGAGACACAGAGTTAGAAAATGGTATATCGTACACTACAGTTGATGAACAATGGGAAAGTCATTCTGATTTGAAAGTTGATACATTTGTAACCTCACTTTTGAGAAAATGGCACCTGAATATTTTTGGTACCTACTGGCCAGCTCTTCTTTGTCTACACCCATTCAGCATCGTTCACACCCTCTTAAGCCTTAGCCCCACCCATCTCTTTAACGATTCACATGTGAGACCATGTACTAAACAACCAAAGATTTCAAGACTAAAGGCTGGTATATACTACTGTGCGTTCGTAAATTTTATTTGGAGTGCCAGAGTGTGCTCTGGGCGTTCGTAAACTCAGAGCGTTGTCAGATTGTACGTTCATAAACTCAGAGGGTTTTGCTCTCGGAGCGTTCAGAGCGCATGTTGGACGCTCTGGCCGAAAGGTAGGGTTGATCCGAGCGTTCTGACCTAACAACAGCAGTCAAGCACCGAAGCTAACTGGCTAACGTTGGCTAGCTTGCTAGCTACTTCCAGTACAAATGAGAGAACAGCTCACTCTGACCATTTTACTCTCCCTAGCAGAGCTGGTGGGCTGTTTTCATGTTATCCAGAGCATTGGTGACATCAACTGTGCTGCGGGCAACAATTTACACTTTTTTTGCCAACATTTACTGACACTGGCCGTATTCNTTTTTTGCCAACATTTACTGACACTGGCCGTATTCAACGGGTGTTGAGCTTTCGTAAATTCATCAGTTATTCTGCGCTCTGGCACACTTAGACGAGAGTGGTCTGAAATCGGAGTAGATAGCCAGAGTGAATTTACCAGCTACGTCTATCAACGGTTGTCGCAGTGACATCATGGACATTCTATTGAAATGGTTACTTGCATAGTGGAGTCTTTTGTTTAGACATGTAGCTAGCTAAACAATGAACCATAATCCCAACTCATAACGTTACTACACTGCATGAATCTGCAGGTAGCTAAACCACCAGGTTCAATGTTAGCTAGCTAACATTAGGCTATAACTAGCAATGCWAATGGCTCTGAGATACGAATAATAATACAACACAGCTCATACACATAACGCTAGCTAGCGAGCCAGCCAGCTAACGTTAGCTAGCTAGCTAACAGTACACTTTAACAAACGACTTTCAGACAAAATTAGACAACATGTCAAATCTGAAAATGTAGCTAGCTAGACTATCTTACCCAAATACATGGATGGACACTTCTCCCTCTCTGTCATAGATGCCATGGTTGCCCTTAGTTTGAAGATGTAATCCGGAGACTGTGTGTTCTCTTTGTGTGTTCTCTTTTCGACTCCCTCTGCGTATTTACAATCACACTCCAGAATGTTCTCCATCTCCTTAGCTATCATACTCTAATTCCACTGATTTGAAAACTCGGTCCCCCAGAAAGTGGAGAGCAACACTGATGCAGTTCTACTATGTGATCTCTTTATTAAAAAGCTGTGTTAGAAAGGATTACCTACACATACTGACCAGCTCATATTATAGACAGAAGGTGCCCACATGGCAGACCAATCCGAACTCATCTCTCGGCATGTCCAGCCCACTCATTATCTCAGCCAATCATGGTTAGCGGGAAGGTTGCTAACTTTTTCCGTGGCTAAATCAACTAGGCTCGCATTTTAAAAATTTTAACCACTGAAGCACCACATTAACACTACCTGGTCAACACTACCTGGCCAGCTGGACCACAGAAGAACCACATTAACCGTTCAACACTACCTGGYCAGCTGGACCACTGAAGCACCACATTAACCRTTCAACACTACCTGGCCAGCTGGACCACTGGAGCACCAGATTAACCGTTCAACACTACCTGGCCAGCTGGACCACAGAAGCACCAGATTACCCGTTCAACACTACCTGGCCAGCTGGACCACAGAAGCACCAGATTACCCGCTCAACACTACCTGGCCAGCTGGACCACAGAAGAACCACATTAATCGTCCAGTTATAACTCTCTGTCACCTGGACAGTGTTTTTCCATGAGAATGAGATGGATCATTGTTAAAATAGTTGTAACGAGCGAGCGATGATTAGGAACATAAACCGGTAGGAAATTAAAACAATACCGTCATTTTCCCATGTAACCTCTGATTCACATTAGAGCTGCATTGTGACCAAATGTTCAACAAGCTAGAAAACAACACGAGGAGAGAGAGACTAGAACGTAAACAGGAGACTGGTGTTTACCTCTCCACCCAAGTGGCTACATCCTGCAGAGGGAAAACGTAATAGTGGAACAAGTGAGTCCGGCCTGTTAGCTGTATTACGCAGCATTGGACAGGTAGCGTGTTGCCTTCTGCTTCACTTTRTTATTGATCAAACTGGTTTCCACCACCGACTGGCTGCACCGATCTCCTCTGTTTTCCTCGACCTGTCTGTGCTCTCTATTGTCAAAATGTCTGTTTCCAATTCCGTGTGGCATCCAGCCCTTTCGTGAGCTTTCAGTTTGTGAGTTAAATGGTCTATTTGATATATTATTGGATTAGTTCACTTCAATTACTCATTAGCTCCMYGTCAGAAGTGTCTTAGATGCTCAAATCCTTTTGTTTCGTGGACAGATGCTGCCCCACGACGGCTCCACAGAACAATACAACACGCTAACGTCTCTGTGTGAGCTGCTGTCTCTCTGTGTGAGCTGCTAACGTCTATGTGTGAGCTGCTACCGTCTCTGTGTGAGCTGCAGTCTCTCTGTGTGAGCTGCTAACGTCTCTGTGTGAGCTGCTGTCTCTCTGTGTGAGCTGCT
>NW_019942884.1:164442-169536 GCF_002910315.2 Salvelinus sp. IW2-2015 | reverse complement strand
TAACGTTCTGTGTGAGCTGCTGTCTCTCTGTGTGAGCTGGCTACGTCTCTTTGTGGGTGAGCTGCTGTCTCTCTCGTGTGAGCCTGTAACGTGTCTCTGTTGTGAGCTGCTACGTCTTCTGTGTGAGCTGCTACCGTCTCCGCGTCTCTGTGTGAGCTGCTACGTCTCTTGTGTGAGCTGCGTCTCTCTGTGTGAGCTGCTAACGTCTTCTGGGTGAGCTGCTGTCTCTCTGTGTGAGCTGCTCGCGTCTCTGTGTGAGCTGCTAGCCGTCTCTGTGTGCGCTGATCTCTCTGTGTGGCTGCTAAGTCTCTGTGTGGCTGCTCTCTCTGTTGAGTGCTGTCTCTCTGTGTGACTGCACGTTCCTTTGTGAGCTGCTGTCTCTCTGTGCGAGCTGCACACAAACAACCTTTCTGTAATCCTTCAATCAAGCGTTCGTCATTACTTGGTGTGAAAACGTTTGTAGCGGATGTCACGGGACGGTTCACGCAGTAAGTATGCCAAATGGAGAACCCTGCGTGAGATCCCCAGCCTGTTGCAGAGACCCAGATGACTGGTTGTGAGCTAGCTGACACGTCAGGTTACTCATTTACAGTTATTTTTAGTTTAGGGCCTTCGTGTTTTGTGTGTGTGTGTGCTGTGTGTGTGTGTGTGTGTGTGTGTGGTTGTGTGTGTGTGTGTGTGTGTGTGTGTGTTTGTGTGTTGTGGTGTGTGGTGTGTGTGTGTGTGTGTGTGTGTTGTGTGTGGTGTTTAGTTACAGGTCTTTGTAACTTGCTAGTTCTCTCTTATAACAATATCCACAACAGATCAGATTATAAATCCTCATATACTATACCACAATACTACTCTACTCTACTATACTACTATACTCTATGATGTGATACTATACCACACTACTATACTGGCAATACTATACTATACCATACTACTATATTATACTACCATATGCTATACTGTACTATACTACTATACTGTACCGCCATATACTATACTGTACTATACCACTATACTGTCCCGCCCTATACTACAATGTACTATACTACTATAATATACTACCCTGTACTATAATGTGCTACACAACTATACTATACTACTCTATACTATACTGCGCTATACCACCATAATATGCCACCCTATGCTATACTATACTATACCACTATACTATACCGCCCTATACTATACTGTACCATACTATACTATCATATGCTATACTGTGCTGTACTATGCTGCTATACTACCATATACTATACTGTGATATACTACTATACTATAATATTATAGTCTATACTATACCACCGTACTATACTACTGCACCATAATATTATATACTATACCACACTAATATACTACTATACTAAACGATTATATACTATACTATGCCACCATACTATAGTACAATACTGTACTATTATATACTATACTATGCCACAACACTATACTGCTATACTATACTATTATATAATATACCATGCCACAATACTATACTACTATAATATACTATTGTGTACTATACTACACCGCTATACTATACGTTGCGATACCACACTAGTATACTATACTATTATACTATACCGCAATACCGCTGTAGTATACTAAACTACTCTACAATGCTATACTATACCACGCTACTATATTAGCAGTACTATACTATGATGTAATAATATACTGTGGTGTACCATACCATACTATGCTGCTGTACTATACTACTAGAATACACTATTCTATACTATTATCTATACAGACCATTATCTGTGTTTAGTTACAGGTCTTTGTAATTTATATATACTATACTATTATTTACTATACTATACCACAATACCATACCACTATACTATACTGTTATATACTATACCACCATACTATACTACCACACTATACTATTATATAATGTACTATACCACAGTACTGTACCACTATACTATACTACACTTTGCGATACCACACTACTATGCTATTATACTATACCACAATACTACTGCTCTATACTACTATGCTCCACGGTACTATACTATACCACACGACTATACTGGCAATGCTATACTATGCTATAATATTATACCATACTATACCATGCTACACTATACCCTCAAACTATGCAATACTACTATACTATAGTACCATAATATACTATTCTATACTATTATATATACAAACCATTATCTGTGTTTAGTTACATGTCTTTGTAACTTTTCTCTTATAGCAATATCCAGAACAGATCACAGTATAAGATCTCATATACTATTCTACTATACTGTACTACACCACACTAAACTATACCATTGTACACTACTATACTATGCTATACTATATTGTAATATACGATACCCTCATACTATACTATACTACACTACTGTACTCTGCTATAATATGCTATATTATACTGCACTATACACACATGCTATACTATACTACACCACTGTACTCTGCTATAATATGCTATAGTATACTACACTATACACACATGCTATAATATAGTATACTACTAAACTATAGTATACAATACTACACTACGCTATACCCTCATACTATACTATACTACTATTCTGCCCTACCAAGCTCAAAGGCAGTAACTGCTTATAGTGTGGAATTGAGAAAAATGGCTTTAATTTACCTTGCTTTCACAGTAACTTTATTCAGTTACTGCTAACATGACCCCCATTTCTCTGAAAGAATGTCCACCAGAGACATTGCCAGATAATTTGATATTAATTTCTTTACCATAAGCTGCCTCCAATGTCGTTTTTTGAGAATTTGGCAGTACGTCCAACCGGCCTCAGAACCGCAGACCACGTGTAACCACGGCAGCCCAGGACCTAAACACATCCTGTTTCTTCACCTGCAGGACCAGCCAGCCGGACAGCTGATGAAACTGGGGATGGTCTGAGACCAGCCACCCGTACAGCTGATGAAACTGTGGGGTTTGCACAACAGAATAATTTTTACAAAAACAGTCAGAAACCGTCTCAGGGAAGCTCGTCTGCGTGATCGTCGTCCTCACCAGGGTCTTGACCTGACTGCAGTTCGGCAGTGGGAAAATGCTCGCCTTCGATGGCCACTGACACGCTGGAGAAGTGTGCTCTTTACAGATGAATACTGGCTTCAACTATACAGGGGGTATGGCAGACATGGCAGATGGCGTGTATGGTGTCCTGTGGGTGAACGGTTTGCTGATGTCAACGTTGTGAACAGAGTGCCCCATGGTGGCGGTGGGGTTACGGTATGGGTAGGCATAAGCTATGGACAACGAACACAATTGCATTTTATTGTTGGCAATTTGAATGCACAGAGATACTGTGATGGCCTGCATACTCACCTGACATGTCACCCATTGAGGTTGTTTGGGATGCTCTGGATCGACGTATACGACAGCGTGTTCCAGTTCTTCCATGGCCTGCATACTCACCAGACATGTCACCCATTGAGCATGTTTGGGATGCTCTGGATCGACGTGTACGACAGCCTGTTCCATCTCTTTTGAGAACGCACCCTGCTATTCCGTCTGCTTGTTAACCTGTTTAAACGTTTTGCTCACATCGGCCATGGAGAGCAAGATCACAGTCATCTGGAAAAAACAGGGGCTTTCACTCAACGAGTCATGGTCAGATTTGCTTATTAAGGGAGGACGAGGGAAGGGCTTGTGTGCATTTCTGTGGGTAGAATAAAAGTGGTTTAGAGTTTCTGTGGGTAGAATAAAAGTGGTTTAGAGTTTCTGTGGGTTGAATAAAAGTGGTTTAGAGTTTCTGTGGTTTGGATAAAAGGGGTTTAGAGTTTCTGTGGTTTGGATAAAAGGGGTTTAGAGTTTCTGTGGGTTGGATAAAAGGGGTTTAGAGTTTCTGTGGGTTGAATAAAAGGGGTTTAGAGTTTCTGTGGGTTTTATCGTGGCGTTTTTTTATAGTTTTATTATAGTATTATAGTGTGTTTATTATTTAGGTGTTTTTTTATGTCTGTTGTGTTTTTATTTCTGATTGAGTTTTTATCTGTAAACGTATACAGGGCTTTCTTGTAAATAGTTTTATCTCAATGTGACTCTATGTTTTAAATAAAGGTTAATAAATACAAATAAGTAATACTGTATGTTAGAACACTATCCTTCTGTATTAGAAACAGGAGTAACTATTTTCCTCTGACTCCTACAGTAGGCTAGGCTCAGGCTCCAGTCTGATCAGAGGGCCTGCACTGCCCTGTGTTGAGGTCCCGACCTGCAAGACGGTCCGACCTGCAAGACCCGGCACATATGGGCCTAGAGGGGTAGGAGTGGTTTTAAACGGGTAGGGGCTCCAAGTCCGTTACTGGCTGCTAGGAGTGGTTTTAAACGGGTAGGGGCTCCAGTCAGTTACTGGCTGCTAGGAGTGGTTTTAAACGGGTAGGGGCTCCAGTCGTTACTGGCTGCTAGGAGTGGTTTTAAACGGGTAGGGGCTCCAGCAGTTACTGCGTGCTAGGAGTGGTTTTAAACGGGTAGGGCTCCAGTCAGTTACTGGGTGCTAGGAGTGGTTTTAAACGGGTAGGGGCTCCAGTCAGTTACTGGCTGCTAGGAGTGGTTTTAAACGGGTAGGTGCTCCAGTCAGTTACTGGCTGCTAGGAGTGGTTTTAAACGGGTAGGGGCTCCAGTCAGTTACTGGCTGCTACGAGTGGTTTTAAACGGGTAGGGGCTCCAGTAGTTACTGGCTGCTAGGAGTGGTTTTAAACGGGTAGGGGCTCCAGTCAGTACTGGCTGCTAGCCGGCCGGAAGACTGATCCAACAGAGGCAGTACTGAGTGTGTTTCTGATTTCCCAATTCCGAGATCCCACTTGATATGAGGGGATTTGACCGTTGCGTGCATACATGATGAAACGGCAGGAATATCTGGAGCACACATCTGGTGTGGAAACAAGATGACAATCACAACAGTTTTCAACTCAGAGAAATGCACTGCTCTCCCCTCTGCCCATCCACGCATGCACACAGAAATCCTTCCTACATTGGATCAGTTTTTTCTGAATGGTCAATAATAGGTCTGAGTAACTTTATCCTCCACAAAGTTGTTTTCTGTCTCTTTTCTTGAGATTTGGTTTTGTTGGTCACTGTGAAAGCAGTTCCTTTTATCTTTGAGCGAGGCT
>NW_019942884.1:149437-163915 GCF_002910315.2 Salvelinus sp. IW2-2015 | reverse complement strand
CACTAGTGAGCCAACGAAACCATCAGCCGCAATACTATTAAAAGAGCTCTACATCAGTGGCTCTCACTCTCTCTGCTTGTCACATGACCAAACAAAACAATCTCAAGTAAAAGACTGCACAGTCTTTTCACTTGACGCTGACCAACGAAACCAAGTCTCAAGGTAAAAGAGACGCGTTTCACTTAGGACCACAACATACCAGCGCAACGGAAAAAGACGGCTGCACACTTACCAAAAGACCAAGGCGCAAGAAAAAAAACGCGGCACACGCCCAACCAAAACCCAAGGCCAAGGAGACGCCGGTCACTAGCCTTCTTTGCTTGGTTTTGTTGGTCACTGTGAAAGCAGTCTCTTTTATCTTGAGGCTTGGTTTCGTTGGTCATGTGAAAGCAGTCTCTTTTACCTTGAGGCTTGGTATTGTTGGTCATGTGAAAGCAGTCTCTTTTACCTTGAGCTTGGTATTGTTGGTCAGTGTGAAAGCAGTCTTTTACCTTGAGACTTGGTTTGTTGGTCAGTGTGAAAGCAGTCTCTTTTACCTTGAGGCTTGGTTTTGTTGGTCACTATGTGTACTTTGCTGTACAGAAAAGATCATACTATTATCACACATGAACCACCAATCACTTCTGGACATCAGATCGAACAGTTACTAACCTCGATTTCAATTTCAAATACGACTTCAACTCAACTCAGCTGTTCGCTATACTTTTTTCCCCATGGGCTACCAAAACGCTGTAGGCGTAGACGCGGGATAAAAGGTGAGTCCTGGTGAAACTGAGGCGAAGAGAAAACCGAAAGGCGTTCCTTTCGTGCTGTGTAAAATGTCCTGTCACTCGAGAATAAGATGGATGAGAGTCTCCTATTAGAGTACATGAGCAGCTGCACTATTAATATCTTTACTGAAACGCGTGGCTGGAGTGCAGAATAGTACTCTGTGGAATCTTCAGGCAGGTAGCAGATCGGACGGCAGCTTTGGAATGTCGAAAGGAGCTGTAGTGTGTTTTTTCATAAATAACAACAGGTGTGCTGCTTCAAGTGTGAAGGAAATCTTCAGATTTGTTCACCTCTGTTATAAAATACCTCATGGTAACATTTTATCTACCAAGAGAGTGCTTATCCGTAATTATCATGGGCTGTCTACATTCACTCCACAACCCAACACCGACTCTGGCACCAACGCAACTCTATGACCATAAACAAACAAGCATTTCTGGTGGGCGGAGACTTTAATTCGGGAGACTTAAAACCGCCCTACCTCACTTCTACCAACACGTCTCTGTACCACATAGTGGGCGGATAAAACTCTAAACCATCTTTATTCAACCCACAGAAACTCTAAACCCCTTTTATTCAACCCACAGAAACTCTAAACCCCTTTTATCCAACCCACAGAAATCTAAACCCCTTTTTACTCAACCCCACAGAAACTCTAAAACCCCTTTTATTCCACTATAATAACACACACTACAATACTATATTAAAACACACTATAAAAAACGCACTATAATAAAACACACTACAATACTATAATAAAACACACTATAATAAAACACACTATCATAAAACATAATAAAACACACTATAATAAAACACACTATAATAAAACACACTATAATAAAACACACTATAATAAAACACACTATAATAAAACACACTATAAAAAACACACTATAATAAAACACACTATAATAAAACATACAAGCTTGGAACACCTGTATTTGGGGAGTTTTCTCCCATTCTTCTCTGCAGATCCTCTCAAGCTCCGTCAGGTTGTATGGGGAGCATCGCTGCACAGCTATTTTCAGGTCTCTCTAGAGATGTTCGATCGGGTTCAAGTCTGGGCTCTGGCTGGGCCACTCAAGGACATTCAGAGACTTGTTCCAAAGCCACTCCTGCGTTGTCTTGGCTGTGTGCTTACGGTCGTTGTCCTGTTGGAAGGTGAACCTTCACCCCAGTCTGAAGTCCTGAGTGCTCTGGAGCAGGTTTTCATCAAGGATCTCTCTGTACTTTGCATCGTTCATCTTTCCCTCGATCCTGACTAGTCTCCCTGTACCTAACGCTGAAAAACAGCATGATGCTGCCACCACCATGCTTCACCGTAGGGTTGGTGCCAGGTTATCTTGAGACGTGACACTTGGCATTCAGGCCAAAGAGTTCAATATTGGTTTCATCAGACCAGAGAATCTTGTTTCTCATGGTCTGAGAATCTTTAGGTGCCTTTTACTGAGGAGTGGCTTCCGTCTGGCTACTCTACCATAAAGGCCTGATTGATGGAGTCTCCACAGAGGAACTCTGTCAGAGTGACTATCAGGTTTTTTGTCACCTCCCTGACCTAGGCCCTTCTCCCCCGATTGCTCAGTTTGGCCGGGCGGTATGGCTCTATGAAGAGTTTTGGTGGTTCCAAACTTCTTCCATTTATGAATGATGAAGGCCACTCTGTTCTTGGGGACCTTCAATGCTGCAGAAATGTTTTAGTTCCCTTCCCCAGATCTGTTCCTCGACACAATCCTGTCTCAGAGCTCTACCGACATTTCCTTCGACCTCATGGCTTGGTTTTTGCTCTGATATGCACTGTGAACTGTGAGACCTTATACAGACAGGTGTGTGCCTTTCCAAATCATGTCCAATTATTGAATTTACCACAGGTGGACTCCAATCAAGTTGTAGAAACATCTCAATGGATACAGGATGCACCTGAACTACATTGTAAGTCTCATAGCAAAGGGTCTGACTACTTATTTAAATCTGTTTTTTCTGTTTAGTTTTTTAAAAATAAATTTGCAAATATTTCTGAAAACCTGCTTTCACTTTGTCATTATGGGGTTTTGTGTGTAGATTGGAGATGAAAAAAATTGATTTAATACATTTTAGAATAAGGCTGTAACAAAATGTGGAAAAAGTCAAGGGGTCTGAATACTTTCCAGAATGCCACTGTAATACACAACATTTAATATATTTAAGAAAAGCAATCACATTCCGTAACATAAAGGTCTCCAATCAATAACGTAAAATGCCTGAAAGGCACCAGATTATCTAATATGCATATTATTCTACACACAAAAACTAAAAGCAGATTTTCCTAATTTTGTGGAGACCAAATGGATCTCCAAAGTTATCCCTGAGAACAGGTTTGGTAATTTGTAAATCTAAAATGAATCAATGAAGTAATGTACAGAGGAAGTTTCTGCAAGACTGCTTTGTAAATAAATAAAATAGAGTAAATAAAAGAGAGTGCAGCTCTCTTCTTACAGACATAGAGGTCCATCCCACATTTTATACAGACTACAAGGATGAGGCTTAAAACCATCCCCAGTGATTTAAACATATTGCTGAATGGAATGACTGAGTCCAATGGGTTCAAAAGAAAGACTGCCGGGTCCATATAACTAATGTCACCGTAGTCTATTACAGGGAGAAGCCTTGTTTGAACAATCTTCCTTCTATATTACAAACTGAGGCAGGATTTATTTCTATATTTTAAAATAAAAAACAATCATAGATCTCAGCTTCTTTGTCAAGTTTCAAAAGACAACTTGTCATCCATCCAGATACTTATAGTGAGAAACTGGCTCCATTTGGGCTCCATTTKGGAGTGCTGATACACAGGTCCTCAGGTTCACCTAGAGAACAGCATAAACTTGGTTTTATTTGCATTTAACACTAATTTAACATCAGTAAGTGATTTTTTGGATTGAGTCAAAATCATGCTGAAAGTCACGAATGGCCTGTTGCACTGAAGAGGCACAGGAATAAATAACTGTGTCATCTGTGTAGACATGAAGGTTACAGATGTTAACAGTATTTCCAATGTCATTTATATACAACGTGAACAACAATGGCCCCAAAATCAAACCCTGGTGTACCCCTTTAAGTACTTAAAGAAATTCGGATTTAACCCCATCTATCATAATAGCTTGTCACTAAGATAATTGTGAAACCACAAACAGGTATCAGTATCAAGGCCTAACGCAGACAACTAACGCAGGCAACTAACGCAGGCAACTAACGCAGGCAACTAACGCAGACAACTAACGCAGACAACTAACGCAGACAACTAACGCAAGACAAACTAACGCAGACAACTTAATCAATAAGATAGAATGATCAGGCCACAGTGTCTCCTGACCCCTCCTGTCTCAGCCTCCAGTATTTTGCTGCAATAGTTTATGTGTCGGGGGGCTAGGGTCAGTTTGTTATATCTGGATACTTCTCCTGTCTTATCCGGTGTCCTGTGTGAATTTAAGTATGCTCTCTCTAATTCTCTCTTCCTCTTTTCTTTCTTTCTCTCTCTCGGAGAGAGAGCCCTAGGACCATGCCTCAGCACTACCTGGCATGATGACTCCTTGCTGTCCCCAGTCCACCTGGCCGTGCTGCTGCTCCAGGTTCAACTGTTCTGCCTGCGGCTATGGAACCCTGACCTGTTCACTGGACGTGCTACCTGTCCCAGACCTGCTGTTTTCAACTCTCTAGAGACAGCAGGAGCGGTAGAGATACTTCTTATGAATCGGCTATGAAAAGCCAACTGACATTTACTCCTGAGGTGCTGACTTGTTGCACCCTCGACAACTACTGTGATTATTATTATTTGACCATGCTGGTCATTTATGAACATTTGAACATCTTGGCCATGTTCTGTTATAATCTCCACCCGGCACAGCCAGAAGAGGACTGGCCACCCCTCATAGCCTGGTTCCTCTCTAGACTTCTTCCTAGGTTCTGGCCTTTCTAGGGAGTTTTTCCTAGCCACCATGCTTCTACACCTGCATTGCTTGCTGTTTGGGGTTTTAGGCTGTGTTTCTGTACAGCACTTTAAGATATCAGCTGATGTAAGAAGGGCTATATAAATACATTTGATTTGATTGGAAATTTGATTTGATCAACGGTATCAAAAGCTTTTGACGAATCGATAACTAGGGCAGATTCATATTAACATAAAATATCGCAATATATTATATCTGACAATATAATTTACAACTGATGTGGTTGCAGTACTGTGCCCTGGTCGAAACCCTGATTTGATGTACATTCAAAAATACAGTTCACGTTCACCAAGGATTCAATAATCTTAGCTAGACAGGAACGCCTTGATGTGGGACGATAGTTATCAAGATCACTACAATCACCTCCTTTATGGCAGAAACATAAGCTGCATATTTCCTGATAACAATGTTAAATTAAAGATGTGGGGGTTATTGAACCAACAATAACGGACGCTGCACACTTGAGCAGACCTGGATCCAAATTGTCGGCCCCTACAACACATCCAAGGACTTGCAGAAAGGAAAAGACCAGGCTGACATTTTCAAAAAATTATTCAGTATAATTCCACGATCAACGTCCATGTACATTGTCACAGTGATTAGGTTTTTGAATTCTATCAAAGAGAGAGCCTGCAGAAATAAAATGTTGATTAAAACTTCTTATGGCTGGGGGCAGTATTGAGTAGCTTGGATGAATAAGGTGCCCAGAGTAAACTGCCTGCTACTCATGCCCAGTTGCTACTATATGCATATTATTAGTAGATTTGGATAGAAAACACTCTGAAGTTTCTAAAACTGTTTGAAGGAAGTCTGTGGGTATAACAGAACTCATATGGTAGGCAAAAACCTGAGAAAAAATCCAACCAGGAAGTTGGAAATCTGAGGATTGTAGGTTTTCAACCCATTGCCTATCGAAGATACAGTGGGATATTGGTCATATTGCACTTCCTACGGCTTCCACTAGATGTTAACAGTCTTTAGAACCTGGTTTGATGCTTCTACTGTGAAGGAGGGGGGAATGAGGGCTCTTTGAGTCAGGGCTCTGGCAGAGTGCCATGAGCTGACCATGCGTGTTCACATGAGAGAGTTAGCTTGCTTTACATTGCATTTCTGAAGACAAAGGAATTCTCCGGATGGAACATTATTGAAGATGTATGTTAAAAACATCCTAAAGATTGATTCTATACTTCGTTTGACATGTTTCTACGAACTGTAATATGACTTTTCGTCTGAACTTTCGCCTGGACTTGCCCGCTCGTCGTGAGTTTGGATTGTGTACTGAACGCGCGAACAAAAAGGAGGTATTTGGACATAATTTATGGACTTTATCGAACAAATCAAATATTTATTGTGGAACTGGGATTCCTGGGAGTGCATTCTGATGAAGATCAAAGGCAAGTGAATATTTATTATGCTATTCTGACATCTGTTGACTCCACAACATGGCAGATATCTTCATGGCTTGTTTGGGCACTGAGCGCTGTACTCAGATTATAGCATGGTGTGCTTTTTCCGTAAAGTTTTTTTGAAATCTGACACAGCGGTTGCATTAAGGAGAGGTTTATCTAAAGTTCCATGTATAATAGTTGTATCTTTTATCAATGTTTATTATGTGTGTTTCTGTAAGTTAATGTGGCTCTCTGCAAATCACCGGATGTTTTGGAGCCAAAACATTACTGAACGTAACGCGCCAATGTAAACTGAGATTTTTTTTATATAAATATGAACTTTATCAAACAAAACATACATTTATTGTGTAACATGAAGTCCTATGAGTGTCATCTGATGAAGATCTTCAAAGGTTATTGATTAATTATCTCTATTTCTGCTTTTTGTGACTCCTCTCTTTGGCTGGAAAAATGTCTGTGTTTTTCTGTGAATAGGTGCTAACCTAACATAATGATATGTTGTGCTTTCGTCGTAAAGCCTTTTTGAAATAGGACACTGTGGTGAGATTAACAAGTTCATCTTTAATATGGTGTAAAATACTTGTATGTCTGAGGAATGTTAATTATGAGATTTCTGTCGTTTGATTTTGGCGCCCTGCACTTTCACTGGCCCCCCGGAAATCCGTATGAATGCTGAGATTTATATTTCTAAGATACAGAAATCCTCCATTCTGAGTCTCTGTATTTTTCAAAGGTTTCGTGTTGATGGTTTTAGTGAGAGACAGAGAGAGACAGAGAGACAGACAGACAGAGAGAGAGACAGACAGAGAGAGAGAGAGAGAGACAGCTCTGTTCCGTGTTTTTGAAGGTCAGATTGTTAAAGATTGCCATCTGTAGTGTTAACAGAGATATCTTCACCTATGGTATGTTCTGGAGTGTAAAGTTACCTTTTATGACCAAACTGACCAGTCAGGACTGAGGTTGACACCTGGGACAGGGGTCAGAGGTTAGGTAGCTAAGCCGTGGTGGCCGTGGACTCATCTTACGTAACCCAGAGACACAGCCACATGACTGACAGTGCCTAACCTAACCTTAGCTATCTCATATACTGGCTATATAATGGAATTATCTTCAGATTTAATTACAAAGAAGTCAAGCAAAGTAAACATTTAAGAAGGTCCTCTCTTATAGCTTTAGGTGAGTGTTAATGACTCATTGTAAAACACCCACCTGCGGTGGTCATGACTGTTAAACCCAGGTATTCCTAGTTACTATCAAGGTCCTATTGCTGCTTTGATGGATGTTTCATAGCTACCGGTATGAGGCAATGAGTCTAAAAAACAATGTGGAAAACGCTGTAGCTGGATATGGACGTGAGAGGGAGGGGGAACATCTTGAAGGGATCAGGCTCTTCGCTCCTGTGTGGTCTGAGTAAATCCGTCTAGTCTCATCTGAACAGAACCAACCGAGCTGCACAAGGTCAAATGAGAGCATAACCAAGCTAATGCCTCCGATGGGAGGCGACACAGGAATGTTGAATTCAGTACGTACAAAACAAATCATTTGACTGACCAAATTCTTTACTATTGGGTTGCAGTAAGAAAATATGTAATCAGTGAAGTTATTCAAGGCGTTTTACCCAATGTGTCGTTGTCACATTCGTGTGTATTGGTGGCAGGGAAGTCAGGCGCAGGAGAATTAAACTTGGTAAAATGTAGTAATTTAATAAAACAAAACATAACTCCAAAACCATAAATAACAAATGAAACAAAGTGGGTACGAGGACCCGTCAATACAAACAACACGAATACTGAACATAAAACAATCTCTGACAAAGACATGAGGGGAACAGAGGGTTAAATACACAACAGGTAATGAATGGGATTGAAACCAGGTGTGTAGGAAGACAAGACAAAACCAATGGAAAATGAAAAATGGATCAATGATGGCTAGAAGACCGGTGACGTCGATCGCCGAGCACCGCCCGAACAAGGAGAGGCATCGACTTCGGCAGAAGTCGTAACAGCTGTTGACGTTGACGGCATGACTACAAGTCGTACAGTTTTTCACTTTTTTTTGAGAAACGCTATATTATCGGCGGGAGCGAAGTCAAAGCGCAAACGAATTCACTCAATCCCGCTTCTTAGGATCATGTCAACGCCACCGACACCCTTGACCCTTAACCCTTGACCCACTACAGTTTGCATACCGCCACAACAGATCCATGGAGTATATGTAATGTATATTTCTCAGAAACACCTGGATTGTATTATCCCTCATAATATTTTCATCATTGTTCTGTCAAGATGTTGGGGCTTATGGCTGCACAATTTTGCCAACGCTTTTCAAGCAGATTTAAGTCAAAACTCCAGCTTGGACACTCAGGAACATTCACTGTCTTCTTGATAAGCAACTCCAGTGTAGAATTGGCCTTGTTGTTGTAGGTTATTGTCCTGCTGAAAGGTGAAATCCTYTCCTGTCTGATTGGACATTATTGTGGAGTCACTACAATGTTGTTGATCCATGCTCAGTTTTCTCCTATCACAGCCAAGTAACTGTTTTAAAATCACCGATGGTAACATCCCTGAGCAGTTTCCTTCCTGTCCTGCAGCTCAGTTCAGAAGGACGGCCATCTTTGACGTGTCTGGGTGGTTTAATACATCATCCACAGCATAATTATTAACTTGACCATGCTTAAAGAGATATTAAATGTCTGATTTGTTATTGTTACCCGTCTACCAATCACTGGCCTTCTTTATGAGGCTTTCGAAAGGGCTTCCCTGGTCTTTGTAGTTGTTAAATCAGTGCTTGAAATTCTAGACTTGACTGAGGGTCCTTACAAATTTTGTGTTCATGGGGGACAGAGGAATATTTATATAGTCATTCAAAAATCATGTCAACCCTTATTATTTCACACAGAGTGAGTTCATGTAACATATTATGTGATTTGTTAAGTCAAATTGTACTCCTGAACTCATTTAGGCTTAAACAAACGGGCTGAATACCTATTGACTCAACAACTATATTTTAGTTATAAAAATTTTATTAATCTAAACAAAAATATATATTACATTTTTCTTCCACTTTGACATTGCAGAGTATTTTAAATTAATTGTTGACAACAAAATTATAATTAAATACATTTTAATCCCACATTGCAACACAATAAAATGTGAAGAAACCCAAGGTGTATGAATACTTTTGCAAAACACTGTATACTTATAGTGAAGTTGATCACCCACAAGCAGAGTTTCATAAAAAAATTATTCAATGCTTCAACTTAAAATCAACTCCAAAGTGTATTTTGAATTAATATACTAAATTTGAATTAAAGTGTTTGAAATTTAAGTTTTAAAACTGCTTAAGCTGATAGTCCCCGAAATCAGGGCCTAGAATTACTAAAAAAAATATGTATGCATATGTTTCCATTACTTATGTTATTGATTTCTGTTTGTTAAGTCAGAAGAGCGCCAGAGCTTCCTAGGACCATGTAGTATGGCTACCTGTACACAGCCCATCTGTAAATAGCACACCCAACTACCTCATCCCCATATTATTACTTACCCTCTTACTCTTTTGGGAGTATGGCTAGACGGTACACTGTCCTTGTCTCAGCACATATCAAAGCTGCAGGCTAAGGTTAGATCTAGACTTGGTTTCCTCTATCGTAATCGCTCCTCTTTCAACCCAGCTGCCAAACTAACCCTGATTCAGATGACCATCCTACCCGTGCTAGATTACAGAGACGTAATTTATAGATCGGCAGGTAAGGGTGCTCTCGAGCGGCTAGATGTTCTTTACCAATCGGCCATCAGATTTGCCACCAATGCTCCTTATAGGACACATCACTGCACTCTATACTCCTCTGTAAACTGGTCATCTCTGTATACCCGTCGCAAGACCCACTGGTTTGTTGCTTATTTATAAAACCCTCTTAGGCCTCACTCCCCCTATCTGAGAGACCTACAGCAGCCCTCATCCTCCACATACAACACCCGTTCTGCCAGTCACATTCTGTTAAAGGTCCTCAAAGCACACACATCCCTGGGTCGCTCCTCTTTTCAGTTCGCTGCAGCTAGCGACTGGAACGAGCTGCAAAAAACACTCAAACTGGACAGTTTTATCTCCATCTCTACATTCAAAGACTCAATCATGGACACTCTAACTGACAGTTGTGGCTGCTTCGCGTGAGGTATTGTTGTCTCTACCTTCTTGCCCTTTGTGCTGTTCTCTCTGCCCAATAACATTTGTACTACGTTTTGTGCTGCTACCATGTTGTGATGCTGCCATGTTTTGTTGCTACCGTGTTGTTGTCATGTGTTGCTGCCATGCTATGTCGTTGTCTTAGGTCTCCCTTTATGTAGTGTTGTGGTGTCTCTCTTGTCGTGATGTGTGTTTTGTCCAACATTTTTATTTTTAATCCCAGCCCCTGTCCTTTTACCTTTTGGTAGGCCGTCATTGTAAATAAGAATTTGTTCTTAACTGACTTACCTAGCAAAATAAAGTTTAAATAAATGAAATGTAAAGGTCCTCTGTTGAATAAATTTGTGTTTGCCTCCCTCTGGTGGTTGGCTTCATCGTTACATCAATTTATATCACTCACTGCTACCTCACGTCAAAGGAGCAGTCCTCAGAAAAACATTTATCCAACTCGACTGCTTCACGCACAGACATCGTAAAGCGATCGCTGAATTTGTCTCGAGCAAGCGGATCTACATAGTTCTACGATAAAGACCGCGACCTTCACACTTCCTTAAACCTAAAATAAGTAAAGAAGTCGTTGTGTGTGGAAGTCAAACATTTTGTTTTTACGTCGGAGACAGACACATTGCATATGCTCAGAATGACAAAATGGAGCCCTTTGCATTGCCCTTCTCCCCTTGTCTATAGTAGGGAGACACGTTGGTAAATGGTCCGAATGTCAATTTAGACGTTCAAAAAATATAACAGATTTTGACTGTCACTAATGTCATGATATATTTGATAAAGTAATAAAGAAGGTGAAATATCTTGGGAAGATGTTCTTAAATCATATTATAACTATATATCTTATAAAGTATGAAAAGGCTTATTCATTCACCATTTATTTTTTTGTCTCATATCATCATCTTTGTATATGTTGTATTATACTTGTATTATGTACTTGATCATATGGGTTGAAAACACTTTTTTTTCTGAGACATAAATACACAATTCTAGGTGAAAGGCCAAAGGTCATAGCTTTCTGGGGGGGGGGGACACTGCTACATTAAAAACCTCTCTGGGATATGTGGGACGTTAGCGACGAGCTTCTTCTGTTGGCACTCCAATATGTCCAATAAACATCACAAATGGTCCTTTTGTTAGATTAATTCCGTCGATATATATCCAAAATGTCCATTTATTTGGCACAGAAAAACACCGGTTCCAACTCGCGCCACATGACTCCAAAAGTTACCTGTAAGCTTTGTCCAAACACTTCAAACTACTTTCCTAATATAACTTTAGGTATTTTTTAACGTAAATAATCGATAAAATTTAAGACGGGATATACTGTGTTCAATACCGGAGGAAAACAATGTGTAGCGAGCTTTCAGGTCACGCGCCTCTAACAAAGATTACACTTCCCTCGAGCCTCGTTCTGAACAGTGCTACTTCTTCATTTCTCAAAGGAAAAACCTCAACCAATTTCTAAAGACTGTTGACATCCAGTGGAAGCGATAGGAACTGCTAGAAAGTCGCTTTGAAATCTGGATTCGCAATGAAATTTCATTGAAAAGAGAGTGACCTCAAAAAAAAATCTGAATGGTTTGTCCTCGGGGGTTTTGCCTGCCAAATAAGTCATTTTATACTCACAGACATGATTCAAACAGTTTTAGAAACTTCAGAGTGTTTTCTATCCAAATCTACTAATAATATGCATATCTTAGCTTCTGGGCCTGAGTAGCAGGCAGTTTAATTTGGGCACGCTGTTCATCCAAAATTCCGAATGCTGCCCCCTACCCTAGAGAAGTTAATAACTAGATTGATGACTAAAACCATAGCGAAACAGAACAGCTGTCAGCTCTAACGAAAGGGAACATATAGTATACTTTAAAAAACAATGAATTTAAAGTACATGTTTAATAAATATATTGAAGGTTGATTACAACATGTATTATAGTATACTAAAATCCTGAAGAACAATTAATTTAAAGTAAACTTTAAATTTGTGAATTTAAGGTTGATGATAGTATATTTACACTAAAAGACTGAAAAAACAATGCATTTTACACTTTTAATAAGTGTAATTTTGCCTGTGCTCCAATCCGTTCACCATATTTACAATATTCACCATATTCACCATATTCACCATATTTACAATATTCACCATATTCACCATTATTCAGCATATTCACCATATTTACCATATTCACCATATTTACCATATTCACCGTATTCACCATATTCACCGTATTTACCATATTCACCGTATTCACCATATTTACCATATTCACCATATCTACCATATTTACCATATTCACCATGTGTACAATGTTTACCATATTTACCATATTCACCATTATTCAGCATATTCACCATATTTACCTTTACCTTCCTCATCGTCTTTCTCTGTTGTTGATGTGGAGCGTCTCTCCCTGTGGGTGTCTCTGCTTATAGATAGTGACATGATGTCTCTTTTGGAGGATCCGCGTGGGTGGTGTGAAAGCAGTCGGAACCATGCTTTATTTCAGCCGATGCTGCCACTTGTAAACCACTTAGAAAACACTTGTTTATTATCCTAAAAAAAGATAGTCTCGGCCAAATGCTGTCGATCTAAACACTTAGGTAGTTCACCGTTTTTAAATTGAACCTCGATATACTGTACTGAAAATGTACTTCTGATAACCCCTAGTTACGTAAAAAATAATGATTTCTTAATGGAGATCAATGGGCAGTTTAATTTATAAAGGAAATTCTGCTTTCCAACATAATCAGCTGAGGAAATGTTGCTTTCCTGGCCTTCTTCACTTGATATGAGTCACATTGCATGAAGTCAGCATTAGTGAAAAATCAGGTGTAGTGGGACATCAGGTGACATCAGGTGGCATCAGGTGACATCAGGTGACATCAGGTGCAGTGGGACATCAGGTGTAGTAGGACATCAGGGGACATCAGGTGTAGTGGGACATCAGGTGCAGTGGGACATCAGGTGACATCAGGTGTAGTGGGACATCAGGTGTAGTGGGACATCAGGTGACATCAGGTGTAGTGGGACATCAGGTGTAGTGCAAGTTGAGGCACTCAGGGGGTGTAGTGGGACATCAGGGTGTAGTGGGAACATCAGGTGTGTGGGACATCAGGTGAACATCAGGTGCAGTGGACATCAGGTGTAGTGGGACATCAGGTGACATCAGGTGTAGTGGGACATCTGGGACACCATGTTGTTGTAGTGGGACATCAGGTGTAGTGGGACATCAGGTGTAGTGGGGACACAGGGCGGGGCACCAATGGGACATCAGGGTGACATCAGGTTGTAGTGGGACATCAAGGTGTAGTGGGACATCAGTGACATCAGGTGTAGTGGGACATCTGGGGACATCAGGTGTAGTGGGACATCAGGGAGACATCAGGTGCAGTGGACATCAGGTGTAGTGGGACATCAAGGTGACATCAGGTGTAGTGGGGACATCAGGTGTAGTGGGACATCCAGGTGTAGTGGGACATCAGGTGTAGTGGTGGACATCAGGTGTAGTGGGACATCAGGTGAGTGGGACAGCAGTGACATCAGGTGAGTGGGACATCAGGTGGACATCAGGTGTATGGACATCAGGTGACATCAGGTTGTAGTGGGAACATCAAGGTGACATCAGGTGCAGTGGGACATCAGGTGTAGTGGACATCAGGTGACATCAGGTGAGTGGGACATCTGGGGACATCAGGTGTAGTGGGACATCAGGTGTAGTGGGACACCAGGTGCAGTGGACATCAGGTGACATCAGGTTGTAGTGGGACATCTGGGGACATCAGGTGTAGGGGACATCAGGAACATCAGGTGCAGTGGGACATCAGGTGTAGTGGACATCAGGTGACATCAGGTGTAGTGGGACATCAGGTGTAGTGGGACACAGGTTGTAGTGGGACATCAGGTGTATGGAATCAGGTGTAGTGGGACATTTCAGTGAGTGGGACATCAGGTGACATCAGTGCAGTTGGACATTCAGGTGACATCAGGTGTATTTGGGACATCAGGTGGACATTCAGGTGTAGTGGGACATCAGGTGGACATCAGTGCAGTGGGACATCAGGTGTTAGTGGGACCATCAGGTGACATCAGGTGTAGTGGGACATCTGGGGACATCGGGTGTAGGTGG
>NW_019942884.1:137907-149412 GCF_002910315.2 Salvelinus sp. IW2-2015 | reverse complement strand
GGACATCAGGGTAGTGGGACATCACGTTAGACACAGATGCAGATGGAATCAGGCTAGTGGGACCATCAGTTACATCAGGTTTAGGGTGGACATCTGAGGGACATCAGGTGTATTAGGGGACATCAGGTGATAGTGGTGGACAATCAGGTTGTACACATGTAGTGACACAGGTCAGTGGGAACGATCAGGTGACATCAGGGTAGTGGACATCAGCTGTAGTGGGACATCAGGGGACATCAGTGTAGTGGGACATCTGGGACATCAGGGTATTAGTGGACATCAGGACATCAGTGATGCAGTGACATCAGGTGTAGTGGGACATCAGGTGACATCAGGTGTTAGTGGGACATCAGGTGTAGTGGGACACCAGTGTGTACAGTGGACATCAGGTTGTAGTGGGACATCAGTGTAGTGGACATCAGGTGTAATGGGACATCAGTGACATCAGGTGAGTGGGACATCAGGTGACATCAGGTTGGACATCAGTGACATCAGGTCTGTAGTGGAACATCATGCATCAGTGAGTGACATCAGGTGTAGTGGACATCAGGTGACATCATGATGTAGTGGACATCTGGACATCAGGTGTAGGGACATCAGTAGTGGACACCGGTTCAGTGGACATGTGACATCAGGTAGTGGACATCTGTGGCATCAGTGTAGTGACATCAGACATCAGTGCAGTGGACATCAGTTAGTGACATCAGGTGACATCAGGTAGTACATCAGGTGTAGTGGACATCAGTGTGACATCAGTGTAGTGGGACATCAATGTAGTGGACATCAGTTAGTGGACATCAGTGACATCAGGTGCAGTGGGACATCAGGTGACATCAGGTGTAGTGGACATCAGTGGACATCAGGTGTAGTGGGACATCATGGTGGGACATCAGGTGCAGTGGACATCAGGTGTAGTGACATCAGTACATCAGGTGTGGATTGGACATCGGTGTGTAAGTGGACATCAGGTGTAGTGGGACACCGATGCAGTGGACATCAGGTGACATCAGTGTAGGGACATCTGGGACAATCAGGTTAGTGACATCAGGAACATCAGGTGCATAGCTTAGTGGGACATCAGTGACATCAGGTGTAGTGGACATCAGGTGTAGTGGACACCAGGTGTAGTGGGACATCAGGTGATGGGACATCAGTGTTAGTGGAATCAGGTGTAGTACATCATGACATCAGGGTAGTGGACATCAGTGTGAGGACATCAGGTAGTGGGGACCCCAGGAAGGTGTAGTGGACATCAGGTGTAGGACATCAGTTGATGGACATCAGTGACATCAGGTGCAGTGACATCAGGTGTATGGACTCAGGTGACATCAGTGTAGTGGACATCTGGGACATCAGTGTAGTGGGACATCAGGTTTAGTGGGACATCAGGTGTAGTGGGACACCAGGTGCCAGTGGGACATCAGGTGACATCAGGTTAGTGACATCAAGTGTAGTGGGACATCAGGTACATCAGGTAGTGGTACATCTGGGGACATCAGGTGTAGTGGACATCAGGACATCAGGTGATGGACATCAGGTTAGTGGACATCAGGGACATCAGGGTAGTGGACATCAGTGTAGTGGGACATCAGTGTTGTGGACATCAGTGTAGTGGGACATCAGTGACATCAGGTAGTGACTAGGTGTAGGGACACCAGGTGTAAGTGGGACATCAGGTGTAGTGGGACATCAGGTTGTAGTGGGACATCAGGCTACGACATCAGGCTGCAGTGAACATCAGGTGTAGTGGACATCGTACATCAGTGTATGACATTGAGACATTTCAGTTGTAGTGGGACATCAGGTGTAGTGGGACATCAGGTGTTAGGACACCAGGTGCAGTGGACATCAGGTTACATCGTTGATGACATCTGGACATCAGGTTTAGTGGACATCAGGAGACATCAGGTGCAGTGGGACATCAGGTGTAGTGGGACATCAGTGACATCAGTGTAGGACATCAGTGTAGTGGACACCAGATGTAGTGGACATCAGGTGTAGTGGGACATCAGGGTAGTGGGACATCAGTGTAGTGGACATCAGGTACATCAGGTGCAGGACATCAGTGACATCAGGTGTAATGGACATCAGGTGACATCAGGTTAGTGGACATGAATAGCGTGCAGTACATCAGTGTAGGACATCAGTAATCAGTGTAGTGGACATCTGGGGACATCAGTGTAGTGGGACATCATGTGGTGGGACATCAGGTGTAGTGGGACACCAGTGCAGTGGGACATCAGGTGACATCAGTGTAGTGGGACACCAGGTTAGTGGGACATCATGTAGTGACATCAGTGTGAGTGGACGACAGAGTGTAGTGGGACACCAGGTGTAGTGGGACACCAGTTAGTGGACATCAGGTAGTGACATCAGGTGACTCAGGTTATTGGACATCAGGTGACATCAGGTGTATGGGACACCAGTGTAGGACATCAGGTGTAGTGGGACACCAGTGTTAGTGGGACACCAGGTGTAGTGGACATCAGTGTAGTGGATACCAGTGTTATGGGAAACAGTGTTAGTGGGACACCAGGTGTAGTGGACATCAGGTGTAGGGACATCATGTGACATCAGGTGTAGTGGGACATCAGGTAGGGACATCAGGTGAAATCAGGTGCAGTGGGACATCAGGTGTAGTGGGACACTCCTGTAGTGGGACACCAGGTGCTGTGGAACACCAGGTGTAGACATCAGGTTATGACACAGTCAGTGGACATCAGTGACATCAGTGTCAGTGGACATAAGGTGTAGTGGACATCAGGTGTTGTGGACACCAGTGAGTGGGACATCAACGTGACATCATGTGTAGTGAGACATCAGGTGTAGTGGACATCAGATGTAGTGGACACCAGGTGTAGTGGGACATCAGGTAGTGACATCAGTGGTGACATCAGGTGTAGACATCAGGTGTAGTGGGACATCAGGTTAGTGGACATGTAGTGGGACATCAGTGTAGTGGGACACCAGGTTGTAGTGGACATCAGGTGCAGTTGGACATCAGGTGTAGTGGGACATCAGGTGTAGTGACACCAGTGTAGTGGGACATCAGGTGACATCAGGGTGTAGTGGGAACATCAGGTGTAGTGGGACATCAGTGTAGTGGGACATCAGGTGTGCTGTGGGACACAGTGTAGTGGGACATCAGGTGTAGTGGGACACCAGTGCAGTGGACATCAGTGACATCTAGGTCAGTGGGACATCAGGTTAGTGGGACATCAGGTGTAGTGGACATATCAGTTAGTGGACACCAGTGTAGTGGACATCAGGTGTAGTGGACATCAGTGACAATCAGTGTAGTGGACATCAGTGTAGATGACATCAAGGTGTAGGGACATCAGGTGTAGTGGGACATCAGGTGTAGTGGGACATCAGGTGTAGTGGGACACCAGTGTGTAGTGTGACATCAGGGTGTAGTGGGACATCAGGTGTAGTGGGACATCAGGTGTAGTGGGACATCAGGTGACATCAGGTGACATCAGGTGTATTGGGACATCAGGGGACATCAGGTGTACTGGGACATTTGTGTTTGAAGGTACTCTACTATGGTCATTTTGGAAACCAATCACAACAAATGTTATTGGTTTGTTGCTGCATGAGTTTTGTGCTTGAAAAAAAAAAAGTTGTTTGTGTGACATCACTGTAGTGTGTGTGTGGTCACGTGTCTTATATGGGTTGACCCTTTGAAAAGCATGAAACCCAGCATACTATGAAACCTTGAGTGAGAAGGCTGTAATTCTGTCAATTAAATCTAACAACCTGTCTGTTATAAGTTATTGATAGTGTTTTGTAATATAATCACCGTTACTGTTAAAAAAGCTTTTACATTTTATGAAAATCAGTTTTATAGTACGGTCTCACTTCCACTGAATGGACAGGGATCTTTTCAGCTATATAAATGTACAAAACCAACCTTTAATCTATTTAAATGTCAATTCCTTCATTAGATACTCTAAAGTACATTAAAATACGTTCTTAAAGTTGTTCATAACATCGAAAGGAAAAATAACAAGGGAAGGACAATGACATAAGAAATTGAGGACAGACATGAGTCTCCGTGTCTGAAAGGGGGACAGCATTTAGGGGATTAACAGAGGTGTTTCAGGATCAAGTCAAAGCTGAGCAGATTCCTTTAGTTAGATTTTCACTAAGAGCTTGGAATGTCCCCAAATCTATTTTCCCAATAGCATGGATAGAGGCCAACGGAAGGATACTATAACACGACGTTCTGAAAACAGAGATTGTGTTATCTATAAGCCTCCACAAAGTATTTATCGATGGTTTCATAACAAGTCTCACTTCATCTACTAAAGTGTCCCGCTACAACTGAAAGCCACGCTTTAGCAAAAGTAGGGGTCTGATGTTTTTTTTAGGGTACTGGCATCCACTAAATAAAACAATATCAACTTTTTGCATGATAAAAATTCAGATTAAAACCTTCATTAATTGATATAAACATCAGTTGACCAGGGTAGACTGATGTGATTTACGGAACTTAGCCATCTACCACTCCTCATATACCACCCCTAACATGAAGGACTTGGTAGATTCTGTTGTGTTATTGTGTGTTGGAATGGATTTGTGGCTGTGGAATGGACTTTTGTGGCTGTGGGAATCTGACTTTGTGGCTGTGGAATTGACTTTAGACTGTGGAATCTGACTTTGTAGCTGGGGATTCTGCTTTTGTGGCTGTGGAATCTGACTTTGTGCTGGGGATTCTGCTTTGTGGTGGGAATCTGACTTTGTGGCTGTGGATCTGACTTTAGTGCTGTGGGAATCTGACTTTGTGGCGTGGATTCTGACTTTGTGGGCTGTGGAATCTGACTTTATGATGTGGATCTGTACTTGATGGGAATCTGACTTTATGATTGTGGAATCTGACTTTGTGGCTGTGGATTATGACTTTGTGTGTGTGAATCTGACTTTCTGGCTGTGGAATCTAGTGGAATCCAGACAGGAGGGAAGGAAGATAAAGATACAGAAGTTAATTCGTTTTTGGTGGAGGAAGACAAATTAATAACATTGGGTGACAATTAGCTTTGAAATCAGCATATTAGCATTATGGTATCACAAATAGTACTAAGGTAGTGAATTCAGCTGTTAGCTAGCAAAAACCTAACCCTACACCTAACCCACACACACACACACCCCACACCACACACACACCACACAGCCTTTGAAACATTAACGCCACACAAAATACATAGCATGACTAACATGTTCTGAATGTGTGCATGAGACCCAACCCCCTAAAACAGTTTGCTGTCTTTTTGGCAAAACGATGTATGGAGATTATTTTGGAGACCATTTGTATCTGCACAGAGAGGGACCATCTGTGGATGGTCGTGAAATAAAGAATCGGCCCATCAGCGGCGTCTGTAGCTTTAATTAGAAGACTCAGAGTTTCCGAGGTCTGTTTGTCTTTGTTTTCGATGTCACAGTGCAACATGTACGCAGCACGTCAAAAACGTCATCTCAATCAATCTCGTCCATGTTCCATTACTGAGAGCGGATCACCCGTTTTTTAATAGAATACATTATTATTAACCGGCACATAACACGTCCTAAACACAACAAACAACACAAATACAACAGTCCTAACACAACACACAACAACACAACAACAGTCCTAAACACAACAACACAACCAACAACCAACAAGTCTAACACACAACAAACAACACAACAACACAACAAGTATAACACAACAACACAAACAACATTACACACAAACAACAACAAACACACCATAACACACACAAACAATAACAGTCCTAACACACAAACAACACAACATAACAAATAAACAACAACACAAAAACACAACAGTCATACACCAACACAACACACATAACACACACCACAATAACAGTCCTAACACAACAAACACATAAACAGTCTAAACAACACAACAACACAACAACAGTCATAAAACAAACAACACACAATACACCACACACAATACAGTCTAACACACAACAACACACATAACACAGTCCTACACACAAAACACACACAACAACGAGTCTAACACAACACACAACAACACAAAACACCACCAGAATACAGTCTAAACACACAAAAACAACTCACAAACACAGATAAATTCATAACACACAACACACAACACACAAACACACACACACAACACACAACAATAACACTAAACACTAAAGCAACACAAAACACAAAACAACGAATTACAGTCTTATGTTAGGGGTGGTTATGAGGAGTGGTAGATGGCTAAGTCGTAAATACATAGTCTACCTGGTCAATGATGTTTATATAATTAATGAGGTTTTAATTGAATTTTTATCATGCAAAGTTGATATTGTTTTATTTGTGATGCCAGTACCTAAAAAATCAGCCTATTTGCTAAAGCGTGGCTTCAGTTGTAGCGGAATTTAGTAGAAGTGAGACTTGTTAAAACCACTGATAATACTTTGTGGAGGCTTATAGATAACACAATCTCTGTTTTCAGAACGTGTGTTATAGTATCTTCGTTGGCTCTTCCATGCTATTGGGAAAATAGATTTGGGGAATTCCAAGTCTTAGTGAAAATCTACTAAAGGAATCTGCTCAGCTTGACTTGATCCTGAAACACTCTGTTAATCCCCTAATGCTGTCCCCTTTCAGAACGGAGACTCATGTCTGTCCTCAATTTCTTATGTCATTGTCTTCCTTGTTATTTTTCCTTTCGATGTTATGAACAACTTTAAGAACGTATTTTAATGTACTTTAGAGTATCTAATGAAGGAATTGACATTTAAATAGATTAGGTTGGTTTGTACATTTATATAGCTGAAAGATCCTGTCCATTTCAGTGGAAGTGACCGACTTACTATAAAATGATTTTCATAAAATGTAAAGGCTTTTTAACAGTAACGGTGATTATATTAAAAAACCTATCTAACTTATAACAGACAGGTTGTTAGTTTAATTGACAGAATTACAGCCTTCTCCTCAAGGTTTCATAGTATGCTGGGTTTCATGCTTTTCAAAGGGTCAACCATATAGACACGTGACCACACACACACTACAGTGATGTCCACAAAATTTTTTTTTTCAAGCACAAACTCATGCAGCAAAACATAACATTGTTTGATTGGTTTCAAAATGACATGAGTAGAGTACTCAACACAAATGTCCCTACAACCTGAGTCCCTGATGTCCAATACACTGATGTCACCTGATGTCCTGATGTCCACTAACCTGATGTCCACAACTGATGTCCCACTAACCTGATGTCACACTACATGGTGTCCACTAACCTGAGTCCACTAAACATGATGTCCACTACAACTGGATGTCCACACCTGAACCTGATGTCCACACTGATGTCCCTAACAGTCTACTGATTGTCCCTAATGTCCACTACACCTGTGTCACTACCTGTGTCCCACTACACCTGATGTCCACTACACTGATGTCCCACTACACCTGATTCATCCTGATTCACTGATTCACTGCACTGGTGTCCATGTACACCTGATGTCCACTACACCTGGTGTCCCCAGCACTGATGTCCCACTACACCGATGTCCCAACCCTGATGTCCCACTACACTGATTACCTGATGTCACTACACTGGTGTCACTACCCTGATGTCCCACTACACCTGATCGCACTGATGTCACCTGTGTCACTAACTGATGTCCACCTATGTCCCACTACCCTGATGTCCACTACACTGATGTCCCACTACACCTGATGTCCGCTACACTGTGTCACTGATTCCACTACACCTGATGTCACTAACCTGGTGTCACCACTAATGATGTCCCACTACTGATGTCTCACTACACGATGTCCTGATGTCCACTACCTGTTGTCCACACACTGATGTCCCTACACTTATGTCACTGACTGATGTCCCTGAGTCACTGCACTGGTGTCCCCAACTGATGCTCTACACTGATGTCACCAGACTGGTGTCCCTACACTGATTTCACTACACTGACATGGCATCTGATGTGTCCTACACTGTTTCCCACTGAACTATGTCCATCCTAGAACCTGTCCCACTACTGGTTTCCCAGATGCACATGTACATTCACTGATGTCCACTATACACTGGTGTCCATAAACTGGTTTCCACTAACGTCTGATGTCACTACCCACTTGGTGTCCCACTGAACTGATTTCATGTGTCCATACACCTGATGTCAGCCTGATGTCCGACACTAACTGAGTCAGCTACATCCTGGTGTCCCATACACGTGGTGTTCCCACTACAGCTGGTGTCTCATTACATGATGTCCATACACCTGATGTCCCACTAATGATGTCCACTGGTGTCACTACACTGATGTCAGTGATGTCCCACTGCCTGGTGTCCCACTACCCTGATGTCCACTACACCTGAGTGTCCACTACAACCTGATGTCACTGATGTCACTAACACTGATGTACCGGTCGCTGATGTCCACACATCTGATGTCCCACTCACCTGATGTACCCGATGTCCAACTTCCCTACACTGATGTCACTCCTGATTGTCAATACGATGTCCATGATAGACCTGATTGTCCCACTGCACGATGATGTCACCGTGATGTCCCGACTAACAACCGATGTAACTACCACTGATGTCCTAACTGACGTCTCACTACACTGTGTCCTAACTGAGTCACTACACTGATGTCCTGATGTCATACACTGATGTCTGATCACTGCATGTCTCTGATGTTCCCCTACACCTGATGGTCAGATGCCATACGACACTATGATGTACTATGTCACTGCACCTGTGTCACTAACTGATTGTCCCACTACAACACTGATGTCCAACTAGAGCCTGATGTCGAATGTCCCACTACAGATTACTTGATGTCCACGTACTGATGTTTCCACTATACCTGATGTACTGATGTCACTAACTGATGTCCCTACACTGATGTCCACTACACTTGGTGTCCACTACAAACTCTGATGTCACTAACCTGATGCACCTGATGTGCACTACACCACCCTGATGTCCCACTACCTGATTCCTTAAGCTGATGTCCCTATCTCACTGAGTCTCCTGAGTAGCACCTGATGTCACTAGTGATTCCATACAACTGATGTCCACACGAATGGTCACTAGACTGTTCCACTACACTGATGTCCTCATCTAGATGTATTTCCTGAGTCTCATGATGTCCATACACCGATGTCCAGATGTACTAAACTGATGTCCTGAGTCCTAATGATGTCACCTGAATGTCACCTGATGTCATAACCTGGTTGTCCACTGATGTCACTACTGATGTCACTACACTGATGTACTGATGCCACTAGATGCATACACTGAGTCACTGTGTCACAACTGATGTCCAATGTCCTGATGTCTATGTGATGTCCACTACACTGATGTCACTGACCATGTCCTGCTAACATGATGTGTCGATGATGCACTCCTGGTGTCCCACTACATCCTATGTCCCTACACTGATGTCTCATACTCCTGATGACTGATTCCACAGACATGAGTCCATAATGATGTCTTCCTAACTGATGTCCACTAACCTGTGGTCCACACCCTGATGTCCATATCATGATGTCACCTGATGTCCACTAACCTGATGTCACACTGCAACTGATGTCTCTGATGTCCCTACACCTGATGCCCGATGTCCACTACACTGATGTCACTGATGTCCACTGCAACTGGTGTCCACTAACTGATGTCCACACTACAATGTACCACTGATGTCCCAAGATGTCACTACACTGAAGTCAGCTACTGATGTCACGACCACTAAGACATGATGGTCCCATGCCAAACCTGATGTCACTGATGCCCACTACTAGCTGATGTACCTTGATGTCTCATACACTGATGTCACTATGTCCCACTGCACCTGATGTCACCAGATGTCCCACTACATGATGTCCCATACTGATGTCCATACATCTGATGTCATACAACTGGTGTCCTTCACTACACTGGATGTCCACTAACTGATGGTTCACGTGTGTCCACTACATAGCCGTGATAGTCCTGCACGTGTACTGATGTCTCTGCTGATGTCACTACATACCCTGATGTCCCCAGATGTCCCACTACCTGAGTTCACTGATGTCCCACTGACCTGGTGTCCCCACTACACTGATGTCCCTACATCCTGATGTCCGAGAGTGTCCACTACACTGAGTCCTGATGTCACTACAGCTGATGTCCCCACTGCTTGATGTCAGGAGCCTGATGTCACTAGCATGCAACCTGATTCAATACTACTTTGAATTGATCACAGTGAGTGTCCACTGCACTGAATGTCATGGATTCCCACTACAGTCCTGATGTACCACAACCTGATGTCTATACACTGATGTCCACTACACCTGGTGTCCCACTACACTGATGTCCACACACCTGATGTCACCTGATGTCCCACTACAACCTGATGTCCCATGCAACCTGATGTCTCGTGAATGTCCCATACACCTGATGTCCAGTGTCCACTACACTATTATAGATGTCCCACCATTGATGTCCACTACACTGATGTCTTGATGTCGCATGCACCTGGTGGTCCACTACACCTGATGTCCCACTACACTGATGTCCGCCTACATACTGTGTCCCGCAGATGTCCACTATCACTGATGTCGACTGATGTCACTACACTGATGTCCACTGCAGCTTGTACCTGTGTTCCACTACACATGGATGTCATACACCTTTGCGGGTTCGGTGTTACTGTGAGATGAGGACTTGGATGTGACCACTTAACCTGGTGTTCACTACAGCTGATGTCCACTACACTGGATGTCACTGATTCACTGACTATGGTCCCTACACTGATGTCACCCTGATGTCCACTGCACTGATGTCCCACTACAGCTGATGTCGCTGATGTCTACTACTGATTCCCATGCACTGATGTACCTGATTGTCCTGATGCACCTGATGGTAACCTGATGTCCCACTAACTGATTTTTTTCACTAATAGCTGACTCATGCAAGCTCTATTCAGTAAAGAGCAGGAAGCACATTTCCTCACTGATTATGGTTGGATAACAGAGATTTTCTTTTATTACTGCCCATTGATCTCCATTAAAAATTCATTATTTTTTACGTACTAGGGGTTTATGCGACGAAGTAATTTTCAGGTACAGTAAATATCGAGGTTCAATTTAAAAACGGGAACTACTAAGTGTTTAGATCGACAGCAATTTGGCCGTAGACTATCTTTTTTTAGGATAATAACAAGTGTTTTCTAAGTGTTTACAAGTAGGCAGCATCGGCTGAATAAAGCCATGGTTCCGACTGCTTTTCCACCACTGCACGGATGTCCAAAAGAGACATAGTCACTGTATCTTATAAGGGCCTCACATGGGGAGAGACGCTCCACATCAACAACAGGAAAGACGGAGAAGTTAAAGGTAATATGGTGAAGTATGTCTGAAAATGGTGAATTATGGTATATGGTAACATTAGTACACATGGGTGAATAATGGTAAATATGGTAGATATGGTGAATATGGTAATATGGTGAATACGGTGAAGATGATGGTAAA
>NW_019942884.1:125075-137882 GCF_002910315.2 Salvelinus sp. IW2-2015 | reverse complement strand
GAGGGGAAAAACTAAAACTAGACATCAAGATCCCGGCCAGCTGGCACGCCGCCTTTGGCCCGCCGCGGCGTCTCCCCCGGCCTGGTGGCTGTGGATTCTGACTTTGTTGGCTGTGGAATCTGACTTTATGACTGTGGAATCTGACTTTGTGGCTGGGAATCTGACTTTATGACGTGTGGAATCTGACTTTGTGGCTGTGGATTCTGGACTTGTGGGCTGTGGAATCTGACTTCTGGCTGTGGAATCTAGTGGAATCCAGACAGGAGGAAGGGAAGATAAAGAGAAGAAGATTAATTCGTTTTTGGTGGAGGAAGACAAATTAATAACATTTTGGTGACAATTAGCTTTGAAATCAGCATATTAGCATTATGGTATCACAAACATAGTACTAAGGTAGTGAATTCAGGTGTCCTAGCTACGCAAGTAAAGCCCTAACCCTAACCCTAACCCACACACACACACACCCACACCCACACACACACACACACAAGCCTTTGAAACATTACACGCCACACAAAATACTAGCATGACTAACATGTTCTGAATGTGTGCATGAGAACGACCAATCCCCCTAAAAACAGTTTGCTGTCTCTTTGGCAAAACCAGATGTAGGGAGATATTTTGGAGACTCATTGTCATCTGCACAGAGAGGGACCATCTGTGGATGGTCGTGAAATAAAGAATCGCGCCCATCACGCGCGTCTGTAGCTTTAATTAGAAGACTCAGAGTTTCCGAGTTGTCTGTTTGTGTCTTTGTTTTCGATGTCACAGTGCAACATGTACGCAGGCACGTCAAAACGTCATCTCAATCAATCTCGTCCATGTTCCATTACTCGCATGATGACGGCGATCACCCAGTTTTTTAATAGAATACATTATTATTAACCGGCACATAACACAGTCCTAACACAACAACACAACAACAACATAACAACAGTCCTAACACAACAACCACAACAACACAACAACCAGTCCTAAACACAAACACACAACAACACAACAACAACACAACAAACAGTACAACACAACAAACACAAACAACACCAACAACACAACAACACAACAACACAAACAACATCATAACACAACAACCACAAACAACACAACACCACAATAACACCACACCACACATAACAGTCCTAACACAACAAACACAACAACACAAACAACAGTCCTAACACAACAAACACAACAACACAAACCAGTCATAACACAACAACACAAACACACATAACACCACACCACAATAACAGTCCTAAACACAACAACACAACAACACATAACAACGTCCTAACACACACAACACAAACAACACAACAACAGTCATAACACACAACAACACAACACACAATAACACCACACCACAATAACAAGTCCTAACACAACAACACAACAACACATAACAACAGTCCTAACACAACACCAACACAACAACACACAACAGTCATTAACACAACAACACAACACACAATAACACCACACCACAATAACAGTCCTAACACAAACAACACAACAACAACAACACACACCACCACAACAACACAACAACAAGTCCTAACACAACAACACAACAACAGCAACACACACCCACCACACAACACAACACACAATAACACACTAACACACAATAACACCACACCACAATACAGCCACAAAAGCAGATTCCACAGCCACAAAGTCCGATTCCACAGCCACAAAGTTAGATTCTACAGCCACAAAAGCAGATTCCACAGCCACAAAAGCATATTCCACAGCCACAAAGTCAGATTCCACAGCCACAAAGTCAGATTCCACAGCCACAAAGTCATATTCCACAGCCACATTCTGCCTTCTCGAAAAGAAGGGATCGCTTCTTCTATGCAAATGTTGTTAATCAGTACAATAAAGGAATATGTTCTCTTAGCAGTTATCAATAAAATACGTCTTAAATGGAATGGATTGTTTGTCATCTGTAGCCCCAAGGTGTTCCAAGTGTTTCACCTCATATTCCGACAGACATGAGACGTGCACACCGTCCACCGCTTCTGAGTATAGTACTCGCTAATGTTCAGTCCCTGGACAATAAAGTAAATGAGCTCAGGTCGAGGATCTCCATCCAGAGAGCAATCAGGGACTGTAACATACTCTGTTTTACAAAATCATGGCTCTCTCCGGATATACTGTCCCTGTCTATACAGCCATCGGGGTTCTCAGTACAGTGTGTTTCATGATTAACTACTCATGGTGTGATTGTGATAACGTACAAAAACTCAAGTCCTTTTGTTCACCCGACCTAGAATACCTCACAATCAAATGCCGACTATATTACCTCCCAAGAGAATTCTCTTTGTTTATAGTCAATGCCATGTATATACATTTTTCTTCAACTGGTCCCATTCTTCAAATATTTACGTGTTATTAAATGTGACTATTAATGTGGAAAATGTTCTGAATATCGTTCCATGTAAATAGTCTCACCACAGACATCAGATTTTGTTGAAGTTTGGTAAAACATGAGTTCATGTCTAGTTGAAACTGATGAGGATGGAGAGGAGATGAGGACCTGGTTTACGAGGACAGAAGAGTCCTGTTGTTATGAGGAAGTCGTCATTCAGACACATTGTAAGGAAATGATGTATTTACCTAAGGCCAGCAGCCCTATTGCAGACTGACTGCAAGTCTCACTTTGATGACATCATATACTGTAGTAATACCATACTAAGTATGTAAACCATGGTAATAGCTATGCGGATGAAACAGCTTCCATCCCTCTCCTCTCCTCAACCTGAGCTCCGACCAGGGACCCTCTGAACACATCAACAACTGCCTCCCACCAAGCATCGTTGCCTATCGCTCCACAAAAGCCGCGGCCCTTGCAGCGCAAGGGAAACGACTACTTCAAGGTCTCAGAGAGAGTGACGTCACCGATTGAAAAGCTACTAGCGCTCACCGCTAACTAGCTAGCCATTTCACACCGGTTACACTGATATTTAGGGTTAGTTTAATCTGAAATCAAATTTAATAAAGCTAAARTAATACTGTAAAAACTGTGTATGTAAGGGGTGCGTGCTGGTGGCAGGGAAGTCAGGCGCAGGAGAACGAACTTGGTATAAACAGAGTCGTTTAATAAGTGCTTCACAAAACTCAGAAAACCAATATATATAAAAATTATTTTCAAGTAGTAGATTTCCACCCACTTGCTCCGTGCTCAGTCGGCCTGCCTGACAGACATGTCAATACTGTCTGGTGAGGAAAGCTTTGCCATAACAGATCCTTTTAGATAAGAAAACGAGGAGAGGAAGAGCTTTGCCCTTTTAGATTAACGACGCATTAATGATGCATCATCACCCTTGTTTTAAAGGTTAAATGTCTCAGGAATGTCAGAAGCTTCCATTGCAGATAGCTACCCAGGGAGAGAGAGGCTGTCTGGTAGCTAGCCATCAGATAGCTACCCAGGGAGAGAGAGGCTGTCTGGTAGCTAGCCATCGAGAGACAGACTTTTAAGGCTTCAACATGACTCACACAGTTAACTCTATTCTGGCTGAATTTAATACTTTTTCAGAGTGGTCGATATTTAAACTCTTGTTGGGAATACTTCCAGTAATCTGCATTGTGAGTGAACTCAAATCAAATCAAATTTGCTTCGTTAACAACAGGTGTAGACTAACAGTGAAATGTTTTACTTACTTGCCCTTTATTAAAAATGTATGATAGCTTGGCTATATGCACTGGGTACCAGTACCTAGTCAATGATAGCTTGGCTATATACATCTGGGTACCCGTGACGCTAGTCAATGGTTAATATACAGGAGGTACCGAGTACCTAGTCAATGATAGCTTGGCTATATACAGAGTCCAGTACTAGTCAATGATAGCTTGGCTACTCTGCAGAGCGTACCAGTACCGTAGTCAATGATAGCTTGCTACTATCACGGGGTTACCACGTACCTATCACATATAGCTTGCTATATACATCTGGGTACCGTACTAGTCAATGATAGCTTTGCTATATACACTGGGTATTCAGTACCTAGTCATGATAGCTTTGGCTATTATCACTTGGGTATACAGACCTAGTCAATGATACTTGGCTATATACACTGGGTACAGTACCTAGTTCATGCATAGCTTGGGCTATATACAGGAAGTTACCGAGTACTAGTCAATGATAGCTTGGCTATATACACGGGTACCCGTACTAGTCAATGATAAGCTTGGCATATACACTGGGTAACCAAGTATAGTCGATGTGCAGAGGTAAAAGGTAATTGATATACAGTACCATTCAAAAGTTTGGACATGCCTACTCATTCCAGGGTTTTCTTTATTTTTGCTATTTATTTTCATGTAGTAACCAAAAAAGTGTTAAACAAATAAAAATATATTTTCTATTTGAGATTCTTTAAAGTTGCCACCCTTTGCCTTGATGACTGCTTTGCAAACTCTTGGCATTCTCTCAACCAGCTTCATGAGGTAGTCACCTGGAATGCATTTCAATTAACAGGTGTGCCTTGTTAAAAGTTAATTTGTGGAATTTTGAGCCAATCAGTTGTGTTGTGAGAAGGTAGTGTTGGTATACAGAAGATAGCCCTATTTGGTCAAATACCATATTATGGCAAGAACAGCTCAAATAAGCAAAGATAAACGACAGTCCATCATTACTTTAAGACATTGTCAGTCAATCCGGAACATTTCAAGAACTTTGAAAGTTTCTTCCAGTGCAGTCGCAAAAACCATCAAGTGCTATGATGAAACTAGCTCTCATGAGGACCGTCACAGGAAAGGAAGACCCAGAGTTACCTCTGCTGCRGAGGATAAGTTCATTAGAGTTACCAGCTTCAGAAATTGCAGCCCAAATAAATGCTTCACAGAGTTCATGTAACAGACACATCTCAACATCAACTGTTCAGAGGAGATGGTGTGAATCAGGTCTTCATGGTCGAATTGCTGCAAAGAAACCACTAGTAAAGGAMATCAATAAGAAGAAGAGACTTGCTTGGGCCAATAAACACGAGCAATGGACATTAGACCTGTGAAAATCTGTATTTTGGTCTGATGAGTCCAAATTTGAGATTTTTGGTTCCAACTGCCGTGTCTTTGTGAGACGCAGAGTAAGTGAACGGATGATCTCTGTTTGTGTGGTTCCCACCGTGAAGCATGGAGGAGGAGGAGGTGTAGTTCCCACCGTGAAGCATGGAGGAGGAGGAGGTGTAGTTCCCACCGTGAAGCATGGAGGAGGAGGTGTTATGGTGTGGGGGTGCCTTGCTGGTGACACTGTCTATGATTTATTTCGAGTTCAAGGCACACTTAACCAGCATAGCTACCACAGCATTCCACAAACAAGGTCAACAACCCACAACGAAAGGAGGGGAAAAAGGGCTACCTAAGTATGGTTCCCAATCAGAGACAACGATAGGCAGCTGTCCCTGATTGAGAACCACACCCGGCCAAAACATAGAACCACAAAATATTTAAAAATATATATATATAGAATGCCCATCCCAAATCACACCCTGACCAAACCAAATAGAGACATAAAAAGGCTCTCTAAGGTCAGGGGGTAACAGGTTATTAATCATTCTTGAAAAGTCAGTAGAATTGTTTATGGAGCTATTTCAATAAATCGTAGCCTGTAGCCTATATGATATCAATATGCGTGAGATGAGGACCCTATACCGTTGGATAATTATTCTGGTCGGTGTCAACTTCATGAACAGGTACTGAGGATATTGATTCTGTTACTTGTTTACTTGTTATTAGTGTCCGATAAGGTTATTTCACTGAATGGCTAGTTGCTCACTCTGGTACAGTGGCTACAATGTGGCTACACCATCTCGAGGAACGTGAACGCGTTATCACATGATGAATCCCGTCCCAAATGACAGTAACCAGAGCCATATACTGGACACTGAGCGGACAAAACATTAGGAACATTTCCGTGAAGTAGACTGACCCGGTGAATTCAGGTTAAAGCTATGATCCCTTATTGATGTCATTTGTTAAATCCACTTCAATCAGTGTAGATGAAGGGGAGGAGACAGATTTAAAGGAGGATTTTTAAGCCTTGAGACAATTGAGACATGGATTGTGTATGTGTGCCATTCAGAGGGTGAATGGGCAAGACAAAATATTTAAGTGCCTTTGAACAGGGTATGGTAGCCAGGCGCACCAGTTTGAGTGTGTCAAGAACTACAAAGCTGCTGGTGTTTTTCACTCTCAACAGTTTCTCATGTGTATCAAGAACGGTCCACCACCCAAAGGACATCCGGCCAACTTGACACAACTGTGGGAAGCGTTGGAGTCAACATGGGGCCAGCATCCCTGTGGAAAGCTGTCGACACCTTGTATGGCCTGTAAACATCGCTTCCAGCTGCCCCTGGTCGGCCCCTGGTCGGCCCCTGGTCGGCCCCTGGTCGGCCCCTGGTCGGCGATTCTAAGTATTTTTTATTTATTCAAATTCTCCTGCTACAGGATTATTTTCCTCCTGAATTGAAACTGTATGTAGGGAATATAGTGCACGGGTCAAAAGCACTGCCTAAGGCAACAGGGTGCCATTTAATACGGATTACTGACAATTGCCCAGCGTTATGGTACATTATGTTGACTTGTTACTCAGGCAACAAGAATAACGATCAGCCGTGAACTGACTAGAGCAGTGAAGAGAGAGTGGAGAGGGTGGAGAGCAGTGGAGAGGGTGGAGAGCAGTGGAGAGGGTGGAGAACAGTGGAGAGGGTGGAGAACAGTGGAGAGGGTGGAGAACAGTGGAGAGGGTGCGAGGTGACAAAAAACAGTCATGGATTGAAGAAGTCGAATGCACCCACAGAACAGCAGTCGCTAGAAATACCGTAGAGGAGGATCGCAGGAAACACAGAGCAGTGAGAGCCAGTTCAGAGGAGAATACGCAAGACATTGTGGATTTGACGTGCGAGACCACTCGAGAAGGCGTGAGCGCAGATATGGTAGAGACGGTCGAGCTAGGGACCAGTGACACAGAGCCCCTGCTACTAGAACAAAGGCTTACGTAGAATGAGAACAGCGCGATCGACCCGCAGAACCCAGTGCGACAACAGCGCGGCAGCACTACAGACGAGCCACACCAATCAATGACAAACGACGAAAGAACAGACAACACACGCTCACACGACAGGCTACTCACACATCACACCACACACGATCCAGTGCTCTACAGATACTCACATTCAATCCTTGTTCAAGACCCTCCCTCCCACGAAAAAACAGCGAAGAGCGGTTACCCGCTAGATTTTTACATCTGATACGGTAGCCGTGATAATACAGATGTTCGCTTGCAAACCCCCAAATTTCAACAGTTTTATACGTAGAACTCGGTACAGATTATCATTAGACAAACCGCTCCCTAATTGTTTCTTGGCGCTAACACTAATAATACGTATAAATACTACATTAAACAACTCCAATTTCGCATTACTAGCCTTACCCCCCCTTGCTCAACTTACTCAGGCCTCTACTATATGTTTCCCTACTCCCTCCGGACACAAACTTCCTTTTTCTTAAAGCTGCTTGTTGATTAACGCTTGTAAAGCTAAAGACAATTTCACGTAATAGAGAAACTACCCAGCCCGCTCCCCCTTCGAATTGGACATCGGCATAATAGACAAATACACACCTCGCTATGGCCCCTTAAGAGACGAGAAGTGTTGTCGTTTTACCAAGACTAACCTGCTATGTTCTGTCTTTAGACAGCAATCCGAATGAGACAGTGCAATGCTTTCAGTCATGGCTGCTTGTCCATCCGTCCCAATCCTCCCAAGCGTGTAACTTAACAACACAGACTAAAAGTACGCGCGACTCGCCAGGGCAATGACCATTAAGTCTATCGGGTTACAACAGCAGCTCTTTTATACTTACATGCTTCGTCACCTCTGACCTGCTCATTCTCACATAAGTCGGATCATCAAACAGCGTCAGTCATTCACACCCGACCTGGGTCCTGTTGACCATGTAGTGACCTTGGACATAAGTGCTAGTTATATCCACATTAATCTACAGACATACAGTCTCATTCTTGCATTCACTATAACCGCGTATCATCTTCAAAGACCAAGGATCACAATCTCTCCCAACATTGTCTTTTATCTTGATGTGATCATCTTAGCGATAGCTTTATAAGTAGAGACGACATTATTTACCAGATCTACACATATTCTGCATCTCAAGCATCTAGTTATTCAAAGACAAACCTGTTTGGGTTTGACCGCCTTACCTCTGTACGTTAGGAGAGAGAGGACTTTATTCTGTAAATATGTGAATAAAGCTTCATTCAAAAGACATAACGCTACGTCCGAGCGTCGACACATGCGTCAACTACGGACTGTGTGACTCTCTGGACCCACACACAGTAGGTCTGTATGAAAAGTTGAGAGAGACCCTGATGGTACATATACTCGCAACTAAGTGTCGAGAGATATCATCCAAGGTCTCATCTGTCTCCCCTAATCTCAGTTCAGACTTATTGCAATAGCACAAATGTTAGCACAGTGTCAAACCCCCGAACACATGTTTATCGTGACTTGAATACGCTAATCCACATAGTTTACAGAATCACAGGTCTCTCTCTCCTACGTCCTCAGAGAGTCACACAGGTCAAAACCCCACGTCAGATTAGCTGTTGAAATAGGAAACTAGAGGAATGCCCCTTTAGATCACATTCTCAGTATATACATATGTGAAGGATTATCAACAAAGGTGCTATCTTTCATAACCATACTAATACCCTTATGGGTTCTACCACTGTGTGGGTCAAAACCCCCAACAGCTTGCTTGAATACCTATATCCACATAGTACAGAATCACCAGGTCTCTCTCTCCTACGTCCAAGTCACACAGGTCAAAAACCCCCAACGTCTGAAAATCCTGACCTCGGACGTTAAGAGAAACCTGTGCATCTAACATGTGGATATAAAGCATCTTTATCAACAAAACTGTTGGGGTTTTACCTGCTGTGACCTCTGGACGATAGGGAAGAGAGACCTGTGATTCTTACTATGTGGATAAAAGCCATCTAGTCATTCAAAGACAAAGTTGGGGGTTTGACCCGTGTGACCTCTGACGTAGAGAAGGAACCGGATTCTGTACTATGGATATAAAGCATTCTAGTATTCAAAGACAACTGTTGGTTGACCTGTGTGACCTTCTGGACGTAGGAGAGACGAGACCTTGATCTTCTGTACTAGTGATAAACATCTATTCATTTCAAAGACAACTGTTGGGTTGACCTGTAGTGGACCTCTGGACTTAGGAAGAGAAACCTGTATACTGGACTATGTGGATATAAAAGCATCTAGTCATCAAGACAAACTGTTTGTTTGACCTTTGACCTCTGGAACGTAGGAGAGAGAACCTGTGATGCTGATACTGTGATATAAAGCATCTAGTCATTCAAAGACAAACTTTGGGGTTGACCGTGTGACCTTGGACGTGGAGGAGAACCTGTGGAAGTGACTCATCTCTGGTTCATCTTTTGCTCAAACCATTCTTATAGAATGCCTGTCCCCGAGTGTATCACTCATTTTGATTGCCACGTGCAACGCATAATTCAAACCAGAACACATGCCCTCATTTGGTAACGCAGCATCCTAAACGGTTTTGTGTGGGTGTGTGTGTGGGTGGTGTGTGTGTGTGTGGTCTGCGTTGCGTCGTGCGTGTGCGGGCGTGCAGGTGCGTCGTGTGCGTGGTGTGTGGTGTGTGGTGGTGTGTGGTGGTGCGTTGCTGCGTGCTCGCGCGCATTCTGGTAAACTTTTTCCCATAAATAACAGGGAAGCTTGTGAGCCGCGTTACACGACTGAACACTAGATGAGTCACGGTTGTCATGGTGGGTACATGCACTGCTGCCAAAAAGAGAATACCTGTGTCTATCTTATCCCCCCTGAGTGTGTCTCTATAACCGCTGCTGGCTCATTAGTGTTGTAAAACCTTCCTCTCTCCGATGGATGCATCAGACCAGACGACTGACTAAACAGTAGTGCAGATCTTTCCAGACACATTTTGCATTTCAAAATTGCCTCCACCACTCTGTTTATTATCATGACTACCTCACCGTGAGAAATGATTAGTTAGATACAAATCCCATTGTTAACCTCAACATGGGTAGTAAAGGAAATGTTTGTCTTTACAATCTAACCCGTGTTGAGTTGCTACGGTAGACTAGCGTAAGGTTTTTTGGTGAAAAAGGGTATTGGGGGTGCTTGCTCTACAACGAGCATGCAACTACTCATGTTTAGCAGCATGCCGTATTGCAACGCCCAGGTTTGGAGTTCATCCCCACGGGGACCAGGATGAATATGTATGAACATTTCCAATTGTAAGTCGCTCATGGATCAAGAAGCGATCTGCTAAGATTAATGTAAATAAATTTGTTCGTGAATGCCGCTGTGCAAGCTCACACTGACCTTAGACAGATCATCCCCTAATGCCCTCAAATTCAACTCTGGACCTCAAAGCCAGTTCCACTGCTTATTTGTTTCCTGATTTAGACCTGGGACACCAGGTGGGTGCAATTAATTATCAGGTAGAACAGAAAACCAGTCGGCTCCGGATTTGGAAGGGTAAGAGTTGAATACCTCTGCCCTAATGGGTATCCTTGGTTACAATACAACGCCTCTATCAGGAATCAAGGTAAGACCCAGAGACTGTCGAAGTAACACTGTTTATTGTAGCAAACAGGAGGCAGACAAGGACAGGTCAAGGCAGGCAGGGGTCGAAAATCCAAGACAAGGCAAAGGTACAGGACGGCAGGCGGACTCAGGGTCAGGGACAGAGGTCAGGCAGSCGGACTCAGGGTCAGGGACAGAGGTCAGGCAGGCGGACTCAGGGTCAGGGACAGAGGTCAGGCAGGCGGACTCAGGGTCAGGGACAGGCAGGGTTCAGTAATCCAGGGGTGGAGCAAAGGTTCAGGATGGCAGGCAGGATCAGGGTCAGGCAGAGAGGTCAGGCAGGCGGGTACAGGGTCAGAACAGGCAAAGGTCAAAACCGGGAGAACTAGCAAAGAGAGGCTGGGAAACGATAGGAGCTGACAGGAAAAACGCTGGTAAGCTTGAACGAACAAGACGAACTGGCAACAAACAGACAGAGAACACAGGTATAAATACTTTCCAGACCACCTTTTCGGTTCTTATCTGAGCATTTTGATCATTTATATCAAGAATGTCCATAGTCTGAGGCCCACTTTAGCGCTCAATCAATGACGAATTTTCTACGCGTTTCCCCATGAAGGCCATATTGAGGTTTAAATCAATGACTGAGCTTGTAATTGATAAAAACAAAATGACTATTGAAAAGTGCCAAGTCAGTATCGTGGCATTTACGGTCTTTTATTTACTTGGTCATTTACTGGTCTTCTACTCTTTAACCCGAAACCCAGTTAATGTCCAGCAGTCAGGATGCCGAGCGGTATAAGGCGCTGGTTCAGGTTCGCAGTCCTCGCCTGGAGGCGTGTGTTTCAAAATCCCCACTTCTGACAGTTGTTTGCGCCTTCTCGCCGCAGGAGTCATGCTGCTTTTGCAGTAATAATCAGAAAGAATGAATAACACTTCAACACAGTGGAAATACAATTAGTAAATTATTTTTTGAGCTGGTGGGTTATAAGACTAGTGCTGGTGAAGCTGGGTGGGTTTATAGACTAGTCCTGAGGATTCTAGGTGGGTTATAGACTAGTGCTGGGGAGACTAGTGGGTGGGTTATAGACTAGTGCTGGGGAGCTAGGTGGGTTTATAGACTAGTCCTGGTGAGCTGGGTGGGTTATAAGACTAGTGCTGGGGAGCTGGGTGGGTTATAGACTAGTTCTGGGACAAGCTGGGTGGGTTAATAGACTAGTCTGGGAGCTGGGTGGGTTTATAGACTAGTGCTGGGGAGCTGGAGTGGGTTTATAGACTAGTCCCTGGGAAGCTAGGGTGGTTATAAGACTAGTTCTGGGGAGCTAGGTGGGTTTATAGACTAGTGCTGGGGCTGGGTGGGTTATAGACTAGTGCTGGGGAGCTAGGTGGGTTATAGACTAGTGCTGGGGAGCTAGGTGGGGTTATAGACTAGTGTCTGGGGAGCTGGGTGGGTTATAGACTAGTGCTGGAAGCTGGGTGGTTATAGACTAGTCTGGAAGCTAGGTGGGTATAGACTAGTCTGGGAGCTAGGGTGGTATAAGACTAGTTTGGAGGCTAGGTGGGTTATAGACTAGTCCTGGGGAGCTAGGTGGGTTATAGACTAGTGCTGGGAGCTAGGTGGGTTATAGACTAGTCAACTGGGAGAGAGGAGAGAGAGAGAGAGAGAGAGAGAGAGAGAGAGAGAGAGAGAGAGAGAGAGAGAGAGAGAGAGAGAGAGAGAGAGAGAGAATCTCACATTCCTGTGTGAAACACAGACGTACAGAAATATTGGTAATCCTTTACATTAAAAATCTTTTATGATCCGCCCCTTTTTTAAATTTTCGCCTAAAATGACAATGCCTTAACTCAGGCCCTGAAGCAAGGGTATGCATTTTCTTGATACATTTGAAAGGAATCACTTTGAAGTTTGTGGAAATGTAGGAATGTAAAAATATAACACATTAGATCTGGTAAAAGATAATACAAAGAAAAAAGCAAAGTTCTTTGTGTTTTTTTTGTCCATCATTTTGAAATCAAGAGAAAGGCATAATGTATTATTTCAGCCCAGCTGCAATTCGATTTTGGCCACTAGATGGCAGCAGTGTATTGACAAAGTTTTAGACTATCCAATGAACCATTGCATTTCTGATCTAAATTTGTATCAAGACTGCCCAAATATGCCTAATTTGTTTATTAATATACTTTTCATGTTCAAAAC
>NW_019942884.1:106298-125050 GCF_002910315.2 Salvelinus sp. IW2-2015 | reverse complement strand
CAGGGTATAATTGGGAAGATGGGTGCACACCTGGAGGAGGGTGGAGACAAGCACAAGGACAGGTGAAACAGACCAGGGCGTGACAGCCTCATGATCTGCAGAAAGAGTTGGACAGCGCTCAAGGATGAAAAACAGGAGCTTTCATCAGCAGGTGGGTGGGTTATAGACTAGTCCTGAGGAGCTGGGTGGGTTATAGACTAGTCCTGAGGAGCTAGGTGGGTTATAGACTGTTCTGGGGAGCTGGGTGGGTTATAGACTAGTCCTGAGGAGCTGGGTGGGTTATAGACTAGTCTGGAGGAGCTAGGTGGGTTATAGACTAGTGCTGGACAGCTGGGTGGGTTTATAGACTAGTCCTGAGGAGCTAGGTGGGTTATAGACTAGTTCTGGGAGCTAGGTGGGTTATAGACTAGTTCTGGACAGCTTGGGTGGGTTATAGACTAGTTCTGGGGAGCTGGGTGGGTTATAGACTAGTTCTGGACAGCTGGGTGGGTTATGACTAGTCCTGGGAGCTAGGTGGGTTATAGACTAGTGCTGGGGAGCTAGGTGGTTATAGACTAGTCCTGAGGAGCTGGGTGGGTTATAGACTAGTGTGGTGAGCTGGGTGGTTATAGACTAGTGCTGGTGAGCTAGGTGGGTTATAGACTAGTGCTGGGGAGCTAGGTGGTTATAGACTAGTTCTGAGGAGCTGGTGGGTTATAGACTAGTTCTGGGAGCTGGGTGGTTATATACTAGTGCGGGGAGCTAGGTGGGTTATAGACTAGTTCTGGGGAGCTGGGTGGTTATATACTAGTGCTGGGAGCTAGGTGGGTTATAGACTAGTCCTGAGGAGCTGTGGGTTATAGGACTAGTCCTGAGGAGCTGGGTGGGTTATATACTAGTCCTGTGAGCTGGGTGGGTTATAGACTAGTGCTGGTGAGCTGGGTGGGTTATAGACTAGTGCTGGGGAGCTGGGTGGGTTATAGACTAGTGCTGGTGAGCTGGGTGGGTTATAGACTAGTGCTGGGAGCTGGTGGGTTATAGACTGTGCTGGGGAGCTGGGTGGGTTATAGACTAGTCCTGAGGAGCTGGGTGGGTTATAGACTAGTGCTGGGGAGCTAGGTGGGTTATAGACTAGTTCTGGACAGCTGGGTGGTTATAGACTAGTCCTGAGGAGCTGGGTGGGTTATAGACTAGTGCTGAGGAGCTGGGTGGGTTATAGACTAGTGCTGAGGAGCTGGGTGGTTTATAGACTAGTTTCGGGGAGCTGGGTGGGTTATATACTAGTGCTGGGGAGCTAGGTGGGTTATATACTAGTGCTGAGGAGCTGGGTGGGTTATAGACTAGTTCTGGTGAGCTGGGTGGGTTATAGACTAGTGCTGAGGAGCTGGGTGGGTTATAGACTAGTTCTTGGTAGCTGGGTGGGTTATATACTAGTGCTGGGGAGCTAGGTGGGTTATAGACTAGTGCTGAGGAGCTGGGTGGGTTATAGACTAGTTCTGGTGAGCTGGGTGGTTTATATACTAGTGCTGGGGAGCTGGGTGGGTTATAGACTAGTGCTGGGGAGCTGAGTGGGTTATAGACTAGTCCTGAGGAGCTAGGTGGTTATAGACTAGTTCTGGGAGCTAGGTGGGTATAGACTAGTGCTGGGGAGCTAGGTGGGTTATATACTAGTGCTGAGGAGCTGGGTGGGTTATAGACTAGTTCTGGTGAGCTGGGTGGGTTATATACTAGTGCTGGGGAGCTAGGTGGGTTATAGACTAGTGCTGGGGAGCTGGGTGGGTTATAGACTAGTTCTGGTGAGGCTGGGTGGGTTATATACTAGTTCTGGTGAGCTGGTGGGTTTATAGACTAGTGCTGAGGAGCTGGGTGGGTTATAGACTAGTTCTGGACAGCTGGGTGGGTTATATACTAGTGCTGGGGAGCTGGGTGGGTTATAGATATTCCTGGTGAGCTGGGTGGGTTATATACTAGTGCTGGGGAGCTGGGTGGGTATAGACTAGTTCTGGTGAGCTGGGTGGGTTATATACTAGTTCTGGTGAGCTAGGTGGGTTATATACTAGTGCTGGGGAGCTAGGTGGGTTATAGACTAGTGCTGGGGAGCTAGGTGGGTTATATACTATGCTGGAGCTGGGTGGGTTATAGACTAGTGCTGGGGAGCTAGGTGGGTTATATACTAGTGCTGGGGAGCTGGGTGGGTTATAGACTAGTTTGGGGACTAGGTGGGTTATAGACAGTCCTGGTGAGCTGGGTGGGTTATAGACTAGTTCTGGGGAGCTAGGTGGGTTATAGACTAGTTTGGGGAGCTAGGTGGGTTATAGACTAGTGCTGGGGAGCTGGGTGGGTATATGACTAGTTCTGGGGAGCTAGGTGGGTTATAGACTAGTGCTGGGAGCTAGGTGGGTTATAGACTGTTCTGGGAGCTGGGTGGGTTATAACTAGTTCTGGGGAGCTGGGTGGGTTATATACTAGTTCTGGGAGCTAGGTGGGTTATAGACTAGTGCTGGACAGCTGGTGGGTTATAGACTAGTGCTGGACAAGCTGGGTGGTTATAGACTAGTGCTGGGGAGCTGGAGGGTTATAGACTAGTGCTGGGAGCTGGGTGGGTTATAGACTAGTGCTGGGGAGCTGGGTGGGTTATATACTAGTCCTGAGGAGCTGGGTGGGTTATATACTAGTCCTGAGGAGCTGGGTGGGTTATAGACTAGTCCTGAGGAGCTGGGTGGGTTATAGACTAGTCCTGAGGAGCTGGGTGGGTTATAGATAGTGCTGGTGAGCTGGGTGGGTTTATAGACTAGTGCTGGTGAGCTAGGTGGGTTATAGACTAGTGCTGGGAGCTAGGTGGGTTATAGACTAGTTCTGAGGAGCTGGGTGGGTTATAGACTAGTTTCTGGGGAGCTGGGTGGGTTATATACTAGTGCTGGGGAGCTAGTGGGTTATAGACTAGTTCTGGGAGCTGGGTGGGTTATATCCTAGTGCTGGGGAGCTAGGTGGGTTATAGACTAGTCCTAAGGAGCTGGGTGGGTTATAGACTAGTCCTGAGGAGCTGGGTGGGTTATATCTAGTCCTGGTGAGCTGGGTGGGTTATAGACTAGTGCTGGGGAGCTAGGTGGTTATATACTAGTCCTGAGGAGCTGGGTGGGTTATAGACTATTTCTTGACAGCTGGGTGGGTTATAGACTAGTTCTGGACAGCTGGGTGGTTAATAGACTAGTCCTGAGGAGTTGGGTGGGTTATAGACTAGTTCTGGGGAGCTAGGTGGGTTAATAGACTAGTCCTGAGGAGCTGGGTGGGTATTAGACTAGTTCTGGGAGCTAGGTGGGTTATAGACTAGTCTGAGGAGCTGGGTGGGTTAATATACTTGCTGAGGAGCTAGGTGGGTTTATAGACTAGTTCTGAGGAGCTGGTGGGTTATAGACTAGTTTGGTGAGCTGTGGGTTTTAGACTAGTGCTGAGGAGCTGGGTGGGTTATAGACTGTTCTGGAGCTGGGTGGGTATATATACTAGTGCTGAGGAGCTGGGTGGGTTATAGACTAGTTCTGTGGCTGGGTGGGTTATATACTAGTGCTGGGGAGCTAGTGGGTTATGAGACTAGTGCTGGGGAGCTGGGTGGGTTATAGACTAGTTCTGGTGAGCTGGTGGTTATATACTAGTTCTGGTGAGCTGGGTGGGTTATAGACTAGTGCTGGGGAGCTAGGTGGGTTATAGACTAGTGCTGGGGAGCTAGGTGGGTTATATACTAGTGCTGGGGAGCTGGGTGGGTTATAGACTAGTTCTGGGAGCTGGGTGGGTTATAGACTAGTTCTGGGGAGCTGGGTGGGTTATATACTAGTGCTGGGGAGCTAGGTGGGTTATAGACTAGTGCTGGGGAGCTAGGTGGGTTTATATACTAGTGCTGGGAGCTGGTGGGTTATATACTAGTGCTGAGGAGCTGGGTGGGTTATAGACTAGTTCTGGGAGCTGGGTGGGTTATATACTAGTGCCTGGGAGCTAGGTGGGTTATAGACTAGTGGCTGGGGAGCTAGGTGGGTTATATACTAGTGCTGGGGAGCTGGGTGGGTTATAGACTAGTTCTGGGGAGCTGGGTGGGTTATATACTAGTGTTGGGAGCTATGGTGGTTATAGACTAGTTTGGGAGCTGGGTGGGTTATAGACTAGTTCTGGGAGCTGGGTGGGTTAATATACTAGTTCTGGGAGCTAGGTGGGTTATAGACTAGTGCTGGACAGCTGGGTGGGTTATAGACTAGTGCTGGACAGCTGGGTGGGTTATAGACTAGTGCTGGGGAGCTGGGAGGGTTATAGACTAGTGCTGGGGAGCTGGGTGGGTTATAGACTAGTGCTGGGGAGCTGGGTGGGTTATATACTAGTCCTGAGGAGCTGGGTGGGTTATATACTAGTCCTGAGGAGCTGGGTGGGTTATAGACTAGTCCTGAGGAGCTGGGTGGGTTATAGACTAGTGCTGAGGAGCTGGGTGGGTTATATACTAGTTCTGGGGAGCTGGTGGGTTATAGACTAGTGCTGAGGAGCTGGGTGGGTTAGACTAGTTTGGGAGCTGGGTGGGTTATATACTAGTCCTGAGGAGCTGGGTGGGTTATAGACTAGTGCTGGTGAGCTAGGTGGGTTATAGACTAGTGCTGAGGAGCTGGGTGGGTTATAGACTAGTCCTCGGGAGCTAGGTGGGTTATAGACTAGTGCTGGTGAGCTGGGTGGGTTATAGACTAGTTCTGGACAGCTAGGTGGGTTATAGACTAGTCCTGGGGAGCTAGGTGGGTTATAGACTAGTGCTGGTGAGCTGGGTGGGTTATAGACTAGTGCTGAGGAGCTGGGTGGTTATAGACTAGTCCTGGACAGCTAGTGGGTTATAGACTAGTTCTGGGGAGCTAGGTGGGTTATGACTAGTTCTGGGGAGCTAGGTGGGTTATAGACTAGTCCTGGTGAGCTGGGTGGGTTATAGACTAGTGCTGGGGAGCTAGGTGGGTTATAGACTAGTGCTGGGGAGCTAGGTGGGTTATAGACTAGTGCTGGGGAGCTAGGTGGGTTATAGACTAGTGCTGGGAGCTAGGTGGGTTAATAGACTAGTCCTGGTGACCTAGGTGGGTTATAGACTAGTTCTGGGGAGCTAGGTGGGTTATAGACTAGTGCTGGGGAGCTAGGTGGGTTTATAGACTAGTCCTGGGGAGTTAGGTGGGTTATAGACTAGTGCTGGGGAGCTAGGTGGGTTATAGACTAGTGCTGGGGAGCTAGGTGGGTTATAAGACTAGTGCTGGGGAGCTAGGTGGGTTATAGACTAGTTCTGGGGAGCTAGTGGGTTATAGACTAGTGCTGGGAGCTAGGTGGGTTAGAGACTAGTCTGGGGAGCTAGGTGGGTTATAGACTAGTGCTGGGGAGCTAGGTGGGTTATATGACTAGTGCTGGGGGCTAGGTGGTTATAGACTAGTCCTGAGGAGCTAGGTGGGTTATAGACTAGTGCTGGGGAGCTAGGTGGTATAGACTAGTCCTGGTGAGCTAGGTGGGTATAGACTAGTGCTGGGGTGCTTGCGGGAAAGAGAGAGAGAGAGAGAGAGAGAGAGAGAGAGAGAGAGAGAGAGAGAGAGAGAGAGAGAGAGAGAGAGAGAGAGAGAGGAGAGAGAGAATCCTCACATTCCTGTGTGAAACAGACAGTACAGAAATATTGTAATCCTTTACATTAAAAACCTCTTTATGATCCGCCCCTTTTTTAAATTTTCGCCTAAAATGACAATGCCTGTAACTCAGGCCCTGAAGCAAGGGTGTGCACTCTCCTCAAACAATAGCATTATATAATTTCACTGTATTAGCTACTGTAAATTGGACAGGGCARTTAGATTAACARGAATTTAAGCTTTCTGCCAATATCAGATATGTCTATGTCCTGGGAAATGTTCTTTTTACTTACAACCTCATGCTAATTACATTAGCCTWCGTTAGCTCAACTGTCCCTTGGACSGGAMACCTATCCCGAATTAAGTATAAAATCAAATGTTTCCCGAAATGTGTAAGATCAACTTAATGTAAAGTGTGACGGAAATGTCTAGACTATAGTAATTCCTTTATACATTTGAAAAGGTAGAACATAATGAAGCTATGGGATGCATGTTGTTAGACGGAGACTTCTATGACGGAGCTATGCTTGACAGGCCTGTTGTGATGACCTGGTCCATTCCTTTATGTGGTGACTGGCTGGTGCGATTAGCCATTGGTGTAGTTGTGTAGTGTGGTTGATTGGGTCTGTTTACAGGGTTACACAAGGGTATTCTCACCCCGGGACCCCATGCAGCTCTGACCCCAATGATAATTCTGTAAACAAAACCTTCCTTTCCCAGAAGCCTTCCCACTGCTTCCTCTGAAAACACTAATTGAATTACAAAAACAGGAGGGGATGTTTCCCTTTCTTTAACAACATTGATGGAATCCATGAAAAATAACATTAAAATGCTGGAGAGCCTGCAGCCGCATTGTCCCAGGGCTTTGTTAGACAGTTTAATAAATGCTGTGGAGATGGTGGAGCCGGGACTTGGCACGCCAAGCGCAGCCGACTGAGCTCTCTGCTGATTAATGAAAGTGTTAAGACGCTGCACATCCCTCATCGGGAACATGGACAGACCGCTTGGGCACATGGCAGCTGTCTGGGACATGGCAGTTCAGACTTGGGACATGGCTAGCCCCGGGTGACTATGGGAGCAGACGCCCCTCGGCACATGTGCAGCTCTCTGGTGGGACATTTGGCGAGCCTATCTTGGGACTTTTTTGGTGCGTCTGGACATTGCAGCTCACTGGGACATTGGCACTCCGCTGGGTTTATTGGCATTTCACTGTGTGATTTTGACTGTTTTTGGCATGCCTCTCTGGGACCATTTGGCAACGCCGCTGGGATACTTGGCAGTTTCACTGGGACATGTTGCATGCTGTTCTCTGGGTACAATGGCACCCACTTGTAGGACGATGGCAGCCCTTGGGAACCATGTAGCCTTCCTGGGACATGGCATTGCGCCTGGGACATGGTAACTTCATGGAGAACCATTGGCGGAGCGTTCAGTCTTCGGGTACATGGCAGCTCACCTGGGACATGGTCAGCTCATCTGGCACATTGCTTGCCCCATTCTGGGACATGGGCAAGCCTACTGGAACCACTGTGCAGCCTCAGCTGGACACGTGTCAATGCCCTGGGTACATCTTGGAAGCCCTTTGTGGAAACTGGCTAGGCCCCTGGAAATGGCAGCCCTGGGATTATTGGCAGCCGCTGGGCTACATGGCAGGCGCCCTGGGAAATGGATTGTTCTCCTGTGGACAGGTTGGCAGCTTCACCTGGTATCATTTGGCTTAGCCTGGGAATGGCACGCGCCTTGGGCAATGGATGCTCTACTGGGCATCAATGAGGGCCGTTCTGGGTTAAATTGTAGCGTCTCGTTGGGGACAATGGCAGCGTTCACTGGGAGCATGGCAGCCGCATATCTGCGGACATAGGTGCAGCGTCTCTGGGAGCGGATACTATGACTCACTCTTTTGGGACTATGGGCAGTCGTCAATGGGTGACAGTTGGCATGCTTCACTGGGACATTTTTTGGCAAGCATCCCTGGGACATGTGCAGTTTCCCTGGGACTACATCGGCAGTCTCTCTTGGTGACATGTTGCAGCCTATTCGGGGAGGCATGGAGCTCTCTGTGGACCATGGCAGCGTCACTTGGTTGATAATTGGAAGTCTACTTGGGACGAGTGGCAGGCCTGAACCTGGATAATGGCATGCTCTATCTGTGTTACATTGCAGCCAGGCTGCGGACATTTTGGCTAGGGCTCTAGCTGGGATGGTAATTTGTGGTGGCAGCTGCCCTGGGACATGGCATAGCGGGTCAACTGGGATCATGCAGCTTTCTCGGGTGGGACAGGTGGCAAGTCGATCACTGTGAGAGCAGGAGGAGCTCAGTGGTACAGTGGCAGCTCTCTCGAGTGGCTGACAGTTATTGGAGCAGGCTTCTGGGGGACATGCGCAGTTGCTCTCTTGGGTACTATTTTGGCAGGCTTTCTCTTGTGGTGTACATTGTGCAGCCTACTTGGTGATAGTTTGTGACTGTCGTTTCTCACTGTAGGTACATTGGTTCGTAGTTCTCCGTTCTGGGTCTGACATGGCAGGTTAGCTGTGTGGGTACTTGGGCTATGCTCACTGGGTAATGGTTAAGGCTTCATCTTGGGTACTGGATGTTCTTGCTAGTCTCACTTGGTTACAGGTGCGCTCACTCTGGGACATGGCATATGCCCTGTCTGGAGATTTTGGCAGTCGGTTTTTTCTGGGAGCATTAGCATCTCATCTTTGTGGCACTATTTTGTTTTGGCAGTTCCACGTGTATCATGGAAGCTCTAGCTGGTGCTACATTGGCAGCTCTATCTTGGTACATTTGGCGAGCTTCACGTGTGCGGATGTCGATGCAGCTTCTCTGGGACATTGGTGCTATTCTCTCTGGGACATGTTTTTTATGGCAGCTCTACTGGTAGACAGTGTGGCAAGCCACGTGTGGGACATGCATCTCCCTGGGACATGGAGTATGCTCCTTGGGTGAAAACTGGCAGCTTACTAGTGGAATGGCAGTTCCTCTGGGACACTGCATGCCTTGTGGACATTGCCAGCCGCGTGGTTGAAATGGCAGCCCTGGGACACTGCAGCCCCTGGGTATAATGGCAGTGCCCTCTGGGAATGGCAGTGCCCTCTGGGGACATGGCAGCCTACTGAGGACAATTTGGCTAATCCCCTGGGGAAATTGGCACGCCCTTGGGACTATTGGCAGGTCGTTTTTTTCTTACTGGGCACATTGGCATAGCTCCTGGGACAATAATTTGGAAAGCTTCTCTGGGAAGTTGGCAGCTCACTGGTTACATTATTTGTTTTTTTTGGTCATGCTACTACTGGGAATCATGGGCAGCTCTGCTGACTATCATTGGAGGCCTCACTTGAGGACATGTTTGGCAAGGTGCCTCTGGGATCATATGGCAGCTTCCCTTGGGGAACATGGTCATGCTCTCTTTGGGACAGTGCAGTGCCTTTCGGACTGGGACATGGCAGTCTCTGGGACTAGTTATTGGCAGCTCACTGGGACATGAAGCCTACTGGGACATGGCAGCTTCTATTCTGGGACATGCAGCCTACTGGGACAATGGCAGCCTACTGGGACATGGCAGCTACTGGGACATGGAAGCTCATCTGGGATATTGGCAGCTCTCTGGGGACATGGCAGCTCACTGGACATGCCTGCCTTGGGAGGCAGCTCACTGGGACATGGCAGTCTTCATGGGACATGGCAGCTCTCTGGAGAGTGGCAAGCTCTCTGGGACATGGCAGCTCTCTGGACATGGCAGCTCTCTGGGAATGGAGCCTACTGGACTGGCAGCCCTACTTGGGACATGGTGGTCAGCTCTTCACTGGGACATGGAGCTTCACTGGGACATGGCAGCTCACTGGACATGGCAGCTCTACTGGGACTTGGCAGTCTCACTGGGACATGGCGGATTGTCACTGGGACATGGGAGCTCTACGGGACAGTTGTTGGCAGCCTCTCTGGGGACATGTGCAGGCCTACATGGGAGCCAGTTGGAGTCCTCTGGGACATGGGCTCTTGACGGAGCTCTCATTGGCAGCTTGGACATGGCACCATGGATTATTGGCAGCTACGTGGGACATTGTGTCAGCTCTCTGACAGTCAGCTTGGGACATTTGTGCGAGCTCTTCTGGGACTATGGCACTTCTTGGGCAACCATGGCTAGCTCTGTTTGGATACATGGGCAAGGTTCTCCCTGGATATGTTTGCAGTCTCTGGGACTGGCAGCTCTACTGGTGATAGTGGCAGCTCACTGGACATGCCAGCTCTGCTGGGCATGGCTAAGCTCTCTGGGACATGGGCAGCTCTCATGGTACATGGCAGCTCACTGGGACATGGCAGCCCTCAAACTGGGACCTGGTCAGCTGCACCTGGACATGGCAACCACTGGGACATCGGCAGCTCTCTGGGACATGGGCAGCTCTCTGGGACAGTGCATTGCTCTCTGGGATTATGGGGCGGAGCTCTCTGGACATGGCATGCTCTCTGGAGCTGGCTTAGCTCTCGTGTCATGGCAGTCTCTCTTGGGTTTTTACAATGCAGCTCCTGGGACAGGCAGCTCTGCTGGTGAGATTGGCAGCTCTTACTGGGAAGTTTTGCTCTCTCTGGGACATTGTGCAGCCTACTGGACATGGCCAGCATCTACTTGGGTGACCAGTTGTGGAGCTCGTCATTCGGACACTATGGCTAAGCCTTACTCTCGGGATCATTATTTATTGGGCAGCATCTCTTTGGGACATGGCATGCAGTACCTTGGTGACATGTCTTAATAATCTACTCGTTACATTAGGTAGTAGACATTATATTAAGTCCGAACGCATTATATAACCTGATACACATTCGGAGCAATAAAGTGTAACCATTTATAATTTCCGGGGTTTCCTTTTGAAACAAAGTGATCGCCCTATCAAATAAGTGTAACCATTATAAACGTACAAACAAGGTCCCTCTATAAGGTACACGCATTAGATATAACCGGTATTGACAACAAGGATCGCTCCTTTCCTGTACAATTCATCTTGTGTTTGTTTTCACGTGTAATTGCATTAGCCAATGTGTTCCTGATTCGTTTTTCGCTTCGAGGATAAACCCCTGCCTGGATGTATGGAGTAGCTCTTCCCATTCTGTTAATAACATTGTCCCAACTCTCAACTGTGAAGAAATGCACTGGTACTTTTTTTATGTATAACTCCACAAGAATCTAGGCTGGTCTTTTTTCAACTTCCACAGAGATTCACTTAGCCTGGTACTTAGACTCCATCAAGAGTTATAGTACTTCGTGGTTGGCTAACGCTCAACAGAGATCCTAGACCTGGTTATTTTGTTTAACTTGCACTTCTACAGAGATAGTACTCTGGGCCTAACCGCCACAAGATGCCTACCTGTGTACTAACTCCACGAGATCGATAGTTTTAGCTCTGGTCTGTTATGCTCCAGCAGAGATTTAGTAGCTTCTTGTGTGCTAACGTCACAGAGATCTCTAGCCGTTGGTACTCAACTCACGAGATCCTATGCTTTCTGGTATACTCTCGAGCAAGAGATCCTAGCTTGGTATAATTCCGAGCAGTAGATAGTAGCTGGTACAGACTCATCTAGAGATCGTAGCTGGTTACTTCAAATCCACAGTTATGATCCTATGCCTGTGTACTTTTTTATGATGAGCCAATGCATGAGATCTCTGCGTGCCTGTTAACTAATCCACAGGGAGATCCAAGCCTGGTACTAACTCCATTCTATGAGATCTTCTTTGCTTTTCGTTTACTAAACGGTTCCTACAGAGATGTCCTACGCCTGCTGGGTACTAACTTCGAATCAGATTCCCAAGCCTGGTACTGGTATCCTATAGAGATCCTGAGTCCCTTGTGTACTAAGTCCACATTGAGGATGCTCTATGTCCTGGTATTAGGAATCCGGTCAGCTAGATCTATGCCTGTTGTTACTTCTTACGTCACAGAGATCGCTTACCAGCCTGGGTACTATTAACTCCATACGAGATCATTTAGCTTCTGGTACTTAACTTGTCCTTAGAGATCTCTACCTGGTACTAATCTTCCAAGAGATCTATGTCCTGGTACTTCTACGGTCGCACAGGAGAGTGGCTATGCCTTGGTTACTAAGTTGATTCATATGAGAGCTACCTTTGCATGTAAGATCATAGATAAGGTAGAGAAAGATATCAGTACATAGCAGACTCTGGCTTAACTAGCTTCTCGTCTCTCCTCTTTCACGGAGTCCCTCTACTCGCATATGAACAGATTCACTGTCCATTTCACTTAGCCTCCTCTCCCCACCTTTCTCTTCCCCAACTCTCGCCTCTCTGCTCTCATCGTTATCTCCTCATCACGTTCTCCTCTCCGCTCCTTTCATCCTAGACACTCCCTTCCGCCTCTTCACTTCTCCCTTCCTTTCCCTCTCGTCACCTCCTTTTACTCTCGACCCACCATCCTCTCTCACCCAAAATCTCCACCTTTCTCTCTCTCCTCCTTTCCTTTCCTCTCCCTACGTTTTCTCCCTCTATCCCCCAACTCCTGCGCTCCTCTCCTACTCTCTCTCTTTCCCCAACGTCGTCATACTCTCTCTCCTTTCTCTCCCACGCGGTCCTCTTCCCACGCACCGCCTGCGCTCTCGCTCGCCTCCACCTCACCTTCCGCACCTTTCTCGCCACGTGCTCTCCGCTCCCCACCGCTTTGCTGCTCCAGCCTCCTCTGCCCTTAAACACTCCCCGTCTCCTCCTTCCGCTGCTCCGGCATCTGTAGTTCTCTCTTCCTCTCCTACCCATCTCTCTCAATGACAACATCCTCTCGTCAAACAGATCCTCCCCACTAATCCTCTCCTAACTTATAGTCCCTCCACACTTCTCCCTCTTCCTCCCACTTCTCCACTCAATCCCAGACCTCCTAATCCCCGAACTCTCTCCTTCTTCCCACCTTCTTCTCTCCATCGCTTCCCTTCTCCCATCCCGTCGGTATCTCCCTCTTCACCTCCTCTCTCCCACCTCCTTCCCCAAACTCTCCCCTCTCACTCCCTCTCTCCCCACTCCTCGTCCTCTCAACTCTCCTGTGGTACACTCTTATGTACATCAATATATTCAGACTTAACCCCATCAATCACGATGCCCATTCCCGTCACTAAAGATAATCATGCAAACCATGAACAGAGCTCAGGCCTATGAGGACAACTATATTCAATAAATAACATGATCAACAGTATCAAAAGCTTTTGACAGTCCCCAAACAAAGCAGAGAACATTTAATTTGAGTGTCTAAAGCATTGACGAGATCATTGAACAACTAAAGTGTGTTCTGTAATAGCTTCCACGCGTGGCTCCAGCAAACCCTGATTGGTTTACATTTGAAAAATCTCAGATATAAAGAAAAAAGTTGTACATTTTGTTAATTTAGCTTGAAAGGAGAACCTTGAAATGGGCGATAGTCATTAGCCATCCACTCCTCACCCTCCTGTCTATGAGCGGCAGCACAATAACTGGTTTCCATCTTTAGAAATATTCCTGAGAACACAACGAATTTTTTTTTTTAAGTGCTCTTATTGACAGCAAGATGAACGCTGCACATTAATCAGACCGGACCAATCGGTCGGTCTCTTTTGTTGTCTATTGCTAGCAAAGCATCCAGGACTTATTTTTCTGTAAATAGCTAAAGATAAACATTGACTATCATCTCTCCGATCATTCAGCAAGTTACCCTATCAGCCTATCAGCCCAATATCATTTGTTGAATAGCGTAGAATGTGTTTTCAAAGAGAGAGCCCACGAAATAATAATGTGATTAAATGTATCATTGTTGGATGCTTTTGAGACCAGTGATTGATATTGATGTTGATGATGATGTGACAGAGAGGAGGAAGTAGAAACCTTCAGGGATTGTGACAGTTTTTTCTAGAATTTAGCCGTGTTCCCATTACAATTCTAAAAGAGGGGTAGATAATAATCAGATTTTAGCCTTTCTGATTTGTCTTACACATATGATTCTCTCAGGTTGCTTAAAAGCTTGCCAGTCGTGGGCCTAAGCCTGTGTTCTGGCCTTGAACCAAGCATTTAATGAGGATGGCTTTCTGATCATTCTGGCAGTGTACCAGCCTTCAGATCTACCTTTAACCCTTAATTTCTTTTTGAAGGGAGCATGATTATCCACAATAGTATTAGAAGACATCTGCTAACTCCAGTTCAGTCCTATTCAGTACATTTAGTAAATTGTTTTTCTAAAGTCTACCAACCATGCCAGCAGCGCATCCCAGCTAATATAGTAGGACAAGCTAGCTACTCTAGCCTGAATGATTCTTAGTAGTACTTACGAGGTTGAAGATTTGAAACCTATCTGGGTTAGCTAAAGCCACCTTCATAACATTTCTGGGTGGCTAATAGTATTACAGATAAACAAACAACAAACAACAAAACAAAATACAGTCTTGGCCAAAAGTTTTGAGAATGACACAACTATTAATGTCCACAAATGTTTGCTGCTTCAGTGTCTTTAGATATTTAGTCAGATGTTACTGTGGAATACTGAAGTATAATTACAAGCATTTCATAATGTGTCAAAGGCTTTTATTGACAATTACATGAAGTCATGCAAAGAGTCAATATTTTGAGTGTTGACCCATCTTTTTCAAGACCTCTGCAATCCGCCCTGGCATGCTGTCAATTAACTTCTGGGCCACATCCTGACTGATGCAGCCCATTCTTGCATAATCAATGCTTGGCGTTTGTCAGAATTTGTGGGTTTTTGTTTGTCCACCCGCCTCTTAAGGATTGACCACAAGTCTCAATGGGATTAGGTCTGGGAGTTTCCTGGCCATGGACCCCAAATATCGATGTTTTGTTCCCGAGCCACTTAGTTATCACTTTTGCCTTATGGCAAGGTGCTCCATCGTGCAAGAAAAGGCATTGTTCTCGTCACACAACTGTTCCTGGATGGTTGGGAGAAAGTTGCTCTCGGAGGATGTGTTGTACCATTCTTTATTCATGGCGTGTTTCTTACGCAAAATTGTGAGTGAGCCCACTCCCTTGACTGAGAAGCCACCCACAAACATGAATGGTCTCAGGATGCTTTACTGTTGCATGACACAGGATGATGTAGCGCTCACCTTGTCTTCTCCGGACAAGCTTTTTTTCGTGCCCCAAACAATCGAAAGGGATTCATCAGAGAAAATGACTTTACCATCCTCAGGCTCCAGTCCAACTCCCTGCATCTTTGCAGAATATTAGTCTGTCCCTGATGTTTTTCCTGGAGAGAAGTGGCTCTTTGCTGCCTCTTCTTGACACCAGCCATCCTCGAAAAGTCTTCACCTCACTGTGCGTGCAGATGCACTCACACACTGCCTGGCTGCCATTCCTGGGCAAGCCTCTATTCTTGTTGGTGCCTTCCGGATTCCCGTCAGTTCTGAATCTAACTTGTAAGGGCAGATCGTCCCTGGCGCTTGCTGTGATTTTCTTGGGCTTCTGAATACCTTCTCACAACGCAATGGACACGCGCATCTCCTTGAAGTCTTGGTATATCCGATAAATGCTGTTGATTTGGTAGTATGAAATCTTACTCGGCGAGCAATAATTCTTCCGTGAAGCGCTGCTTGTTGAGCGCCGTTGCTGTGAAATAAGCTGACACTACGATGTGTGTTTCCTGAGTGTAACATGGTTGGAAACAGCAGATGTGGAAGAACAGGATTCCAAGCACCACCCTCCTTTGAAGCTGCCCAGTCTGTTATTCGACTCAACATCTAGCATGACAGAGTGATCTCCAGCCTTGTCCTCGTCAACACTTACACCTGTGTTAACGAGAGAATCACTGACATGATGTCAGCTGGTCCTTTTGTGGCAGGGCTGAAATGCAGTGGAAATGCTTTTGGGGGGATTCAGTTCATTTGCATGGCAAAGAGGGACTTTGCAATTATTTGCAATTCATCTGATCACTCTTCATAACATTCTGGAGTATATGCAAATTGTCATCATACAAACTGAGGCAGCAGACTTTGTGAAAATTAATATTTGTGTCATTCTCAAAACTTTTGGCCACGACTGTACAGTAATGATTTATTGTGTCTTCAGAAAGTTTTCACACCCCACTAATTTTCCACATTTTGTTGTGTTACAGCCTGATTTTAAAATGGATTCAATTGAGATGTTGTGTCACTGGCCTACACACAATACCCCATAATGACATCCCAATACCCCATCATGACATCACAATACCCCATCATGACATCACAGTACCCCATCATGACATCACAATACCCCACAATGTCAAAGTGGAATTATGTTATTAGAAATGTTTTCAAATGAATTAAGAATGAAAAGCTGAAAGGTCTTGAGTCCCGTTGTTACGGCAAGCCTATATAAGTAAATATTTGCTTAACAAGTCACATAAGAAGTTGAATGGACTCTTTGTGCAATAATAGTGTTTAAGATGATTTTTGAATTTCTACTTCATCTCTGTACCCCACACATACAATTATCTGTAAGTCCCTCAGTTGAGCAGTGATTATCAAACACAAATTCAATCATAAAGACCAGAGAGGATTTCTAATGCCTCGCAAAGTAGGGCTCCTATTGGTAGATGGGTAAAAAAAAAAGCAGACATTGAATATCCCTTTGAGCATGGTGAAGTTATTAGATGGATGGTGTATCAATACACCCAGTCACTACAAAGACACAGGCGTCCTTCCTAACTCAGTTGCCAGAGAGTAAGGAAACTGCTAAGGGATTTCACCATGAGGCCAATGGTGATTTTGAAACAGTTATAGAGTGATAGGAGAAAACTGAGGATTGGTCAACCTTGTAGTTATTCCACATTACTAACCTAAATGACAGAGTGAAAAGAGGGAAACCTGTATAGAATTGAAAGAAAGAAAAAAACATACATCCTGTTTGCAGTAAGGCACTAAAGTAAAATTGCTAAAGAATTTGTCCTGACATACAAAGTGTTATGTTTGGGGCAAATCCAACACAACACATCACTGAGTATCACTCTTCATATTTTCAAACATGGAGGTGGCTGCATGATGTTATGGGTCCGCTTGTATTTGTTAAGGACTAGGGAGTGTTTTTAGGATAAAAAGAAACGGAATAGAGCTAAGCACAGGCAAAATCCTAGAGGAACACCTGGTTCAGTCTGCTTTCCACCAGACACTGGGAGATGAATTCACCTTTTAGCAGGACAATAACCTACAACACAAGGCCAAATCTACACTGGAGTTGCTTACCAAGATGACGTTGAATGTTCCTCTGTGGCCTGGTTACCATTTTGACTTAAATCGGCTTGAAAATCTATGGCAAGACTTGAAAATGGCTGTCTAGCAATGAGCAACAACCAACTTGACCTGACTTGAAGAATTTTTTAAAGAGTAATTGAAAAATGCACTGGGGGTGCAAAACCCTAACCCCCCTTTTGCCCTCAGAACAGCCTCAGTTCGTCAATACATGGACTCTACAAGATGTCAAGCGTTCCACAGGGATGCTGGCCCCATGTTGCCTCCAATGATTTCTCACAGTTGTGTCAATTTGTCTTGATGTCCTTTGAGTGGTGGACCATTCTTGATACCCACTGGAAACTGTTGACCGTGAAAAACCCAGCAGCGTAGCAGTTCTTGACACAAACCGGTGTTCCTGGCACCTACTACCAGACCCCGTTCAAAGGCACTTCAATATTTTGTCATTTCCATTCGCCCTCTGAATGGCACACATACACAATCCATGTCTCAATTGTCTCAACTCTTAAAAATCCTTCTTTAACCTGTAATCCTCCCCTTTCATCTACACTGATTGAAGTGGATTTAACAAGTGACATCAATAAGGGATCATAGCTTTCACCTGGATTCACCTGGTCAGTCTATGTCATGGAAAAACAAGGTGTTCCTAATTTGGGTGTCTATAAGCTTCAATATGATGTTTTAAACCAAGCATGAAAGTGAATCCTTGTAGCTGTGTGGGCTAATATAGTCCAAATGTTTTCCTTGGGGAAAGTTGAGCCAATGGTTGAACCAATGGCAAGTTGAGCAAATTGAAGTGATATTGCCGAATGGAAGGCGTTATCGCTGGGATATGAGGTAACAACAGGGCCTGGATATGTTTTTATTTATTTTATTTATTTATTTTATTTATTTTATTTATTTTATTTATTTTACCATTATTTTACCAGGTAAGTTGACTGAGAACACGTTCTCATTTGCAGCAACGACCCTCCACAAACGATTATGTTAGGTCACCACCAAGTCACAGAAAAACCCAGCCATTTTTCCGCCAAAGAGAGGAGTCACAAAAAGCACAAATAGAGATAAAATTAATCACTAACCTTTGATGATCTTCATCAGATGACACTCATAGGACTTCATGATAAACAATACATGTATTATATCAAAAATCTAATTTTACATTGTGTGTGTTATGTTCAGTAGTTCAAAAACATGCTGTGATATTGCAGAGAGCCACATAAATTCACAGAAATACTCATTATAAATGTTGATGAAAATTCAAGTGTTATGCATGGCTCTTTAGATACACTTCTCCTTAAACCTCTACGGACCCCCCATCCCGGATCCGGTATCATTCCTCATAGAAACGCTGACTAGAATTCATTAAATGCTTGTTCAAGGCCTAGGAACCAGCAGTGGCGCTAGGCGCCCGGACTGGGCAAGCTTTTATAGCAACTGCGGAAGCATTCGGAAGAACAAATTCCGAAAGCGCTAAATCTGATTAATTATCTTAACCGCTCTTTGAGATATCGTAATTGCGACGAACGTCCCTAAATTCTGGAAAAAACTGTCAAATCCCTGAAGGGCTTTACTTCCTGCCTCTGCTGCGCACATCATTCATCATCATCATCACATGCAATTCAGACACTGGTCTCATAAAGGATATGCCAACACATGTACATTTAATCCCGCATTATTATCTTCTGTGGGCTGCTCTCTTTGTGAAAACACTTCTAGCGCTTCTTATATCACAAATGATATTGCGGCTGAATGCTGATAATAGGGGTAAACTTGCTGAATGATCGCCAGAGAATGATTAGTCAATGTTTATACTTTTAGTGCTATTTACAGCAGGAAATAGTCGGGTCTGATGCTTTGCTTAGCAATAGAAATCAAGTAGACCGACCATTGGTTCCCGCGTCTGATTAAATGTAGCATTCTGTCATCGTTGGCTATAAGACACTTTAAAT
>NW_019942884.1:90008-105438 GCF_002910315.2 Salvelinus sp. IW2-2015 | reverse complement strand
ACAGTCAAGGAACTCTGCTTCCAGCTGTATGTTACCCCTATACTGCACAGCCTCAAATACACTGCCTGGAATGGCTGATTAAGGTGTTTAACCACCGGTGTTTTAATCAGGGATCATGCGTACATCGAGTATGAGCTTATACCGCCAATTAAGATACAGCAGAGTAACAGGCGGCGGTCATCAACTTGACTCTTCAGCCATACTGCCCTTTGAACTTGAATTGCTAGTTTGCATGGGTAAGAACCTACTCATTGATCCGATGAGTCTAGATGAGGCCACGCACCAAGAGGCGTCTAACACGCGCTGTCGCGAAAACCAAAATTGGCTGGCGCAAGAAAGCCTTGGGGAACATAATGTCTCAATGCATCCCATCTACGCATTGGAGGTTTAAGTTTGACTGAACTTTCACCAACCAGATGAATAACTCAGTGGATCGTCTGTTCGGCCTCGTCCGCTCTGGGACCTGTCTAACAGTCCTCGTTCACTTACCAGGGGGTTCTGTCACGCCCTAACGGTGTGTGAGAAACTGCTCTGGGATCCGGCTTGCTAAGTCCTCCTTTCACTACCAGGCGTCTGTCACCCTATACGGCTTCGGGAGGCAAACTTGGCCCTGGGACCTTGCTGCTACAGTCCTCTCCCTTTCACTACCAGGGTAGCCTTTCTTAACATTAGCATGGCCGCCTCGCCAACATACTGACTCAAAATCTCCAGCCCACCTCGTTAATAATGGGAGATTGATGGAAATTATGTACAAGAATTTACCAGCTAGCCACTTTAAACAATGCCACTTAACCTATAAGTGTGTTACATAACCCACCATTACTCGATTCTCAGATGTATAGTGTATATACTGCTACTCACCTATATCATCTACTGCCATGTCTTGCCTATCTTTATGTATACATGTTATCAACTAGCCCACTCTTAAACTATGTCACACTTTATGCTTTACCATACCCGCTACATTACTTCATCTCATATGTATTAGACTGTACACCTATACCACAACACTGACATCATATGACCTATGACCGATACTGTATCACTCACTACATCTATTCTTATGATACATATTCATTATCCTATACACTTGATGATGATATAGGTGAGTATCTGCTGGCCTGAATTGTTAGGTCTTAGTATTACTTGTTGCGTTATTACTGCATTGTATTTTTTTCCTTTTTCTTTTACTCGGAACTCAGCCGAATCTACAAGCATTTCCGCCTTACACCTGCTGACCGCATCTAAACATTCTGTCTAACCTGTGTAGTGACAAATAAATTTGATTTGATGTTATTTAACGGTTGCGTGAGAACTGGCCCGGTTGGACTGCTGCTGAGTCCTCCTTCCATACCCAGGGTCTGCACCCTAACGGTTGGTTGAAAACCTCGGCCTGGACCTGCTGCTAAGTCCCTACCTTCACTACCAGGCTCTGTCACCTAACGGTTGAGTGACTGGACCTAGCGGGACCTGCTGACTAATGAAGTCCTCATAAATACCTACCAAAGGAGATATGTCACACTAACGGTATGGATGAGAACTGCCTAGCCTAAGACTGCCTAAGTCACTATCCTATCCTCCGGGACTGATAGTCCCACGGTGGTTGATGAACCTGACCCTGGAGCCTGCTGCTAAGTCCCTCCTGCCAACGACCTAACGGGCTTCCCTATACCCATATATATTCTACTCCCACAGTGTAGAGTCCTGCGTACCCTCTCACCTATATATCACCCCACAGCGTTTTTAGAGATCAACTGCTACCCTAGTATATATACACCCACGAGGCTTTACGATCCTCTATACCCTATATTATACTTTCCACCCCACCAGGTGTGAGTGGCGCGGTGTGTACTGCGTGAATATATATCACCCACAGTTTTACGAGTCCCTATACTCCTCTATTGATATTCGACCAACACAGTATAGAGTCCTGTAGCCCCCTATATATATCACGCACAGTTAGGAGTCCCTATTACTGCTATAATATATCACGCCCACAGTCTTTAGAGTCCTGATACCCCTCCTATATATCACCCCACACGTTTAGGAGAGTCCTATCACCCTAATATTATATCACCGCCACCCAGTTGTAAGAGTTCTGTACCCTATAATACTATCCACCGCCAGTTTAGAGTCCTGTACCCTATATACACTGCCTCAGCACAAAATAGAGAAGGGACACTTTAAAACAACACAATTAACTCCAAGTCATCACACTTCTGTGAATCAAACCTGTCAGCGTTAGGAATGCACACTGATTGAACAATACAATTTCAATGCCTAATTGCTGTTCTGTGCAACATGGCAACTAGCACAACAAGGTGGAACATTTGAATCTAGCAAGCACCCCCAATAAAGGAAGTGGTTCTGCAGGTGGTGACCACAGACGCAAGTTTCAGTTCTAATGGCTTCTGCTGGCTGATGTTTTGGTTACTTTTGAATGCTGCGGTGCTCTCACTCTCAGTGGGCTGTAGCATGTAGACGCGAGTCTACAACCCACACAAGTGGCTCAGGTAGTGCAGTTCTCCACGATGGCAGCATCATGCGAGTGTGGCAAACAAGGTTTTGCTGTGCTCTTGTTCAGTCGTAGTGTCCAAGAACCATGGAGGCGCTACCAGGGAACAGGCAATACATACGGAGCGTGGAGGAGGCCGTAAGGAGGGCAACAAACGTCCAGCGCCGGACCGCTACCTCGCTGTTTGTGCCAAGGAGGTGCACTGGCCAGAGCCTGCAAACATGACCCATGGTCAGACAAATGTTGCTGGGGAGAAACACCGTATTTTGATAACTGCCCGCATTTTTTGCAGGCTTCTTCCTACTCTTGCAAAGCATGTAGAGGTCTGCTAATCTTTTATCATAGTGTACCACCTCCAATGTGAGCAGAGTTGTGAGAACTGGAGAAAACTGTTGAGAAATCCAGAGAAATCACATTGTATGACGTTTTAAGTAACTTATGTTTGATTGTTCAACAAGGAAAGCGTCGAAGGGAAACTGCTCCTGTAACTCATTCAAAGCCCATTTTCACGTGGAGAACGACTTTGGTTGAAAAACCCCACCATTTGTGAGGAAGAGAGGGGAGGTAGAGAACTGTAGTGCTTTCTAACACATTCGAGTGTTCTTTTAAAACTGGCCTGGTGACCGCTGGACCATTAACAGAGAGAAATAGACCAGGAAATGTCCTAACGACAACACTGTTTCCCCAGGGGATGCCTGGTCAAAAGCAGTGCGCTCTCGATGGAAGGGAGTAAGGCGGTGCCGCTTTGGGACACAAGATGAAGAAAACAATGGGAGAATCTACTCACTCTTGATGAAGTGGTAGAGTTTACATCGATGATCCGTCTGCGCTTCCTATTTGTCGCTTCTTGATCTAGAAGCAGATCTCGAGAAGACCCGTTTTACCACGGGAAGGAAGCTCAATCCCCCTCAGGGGATGTTATGACGCTCCGATCTGGTTTCCGACTGACGCATGAGTCACATTCCGACCGAGAGAAAAAAAAAATCATTAAGTTAATTGACTCAGAGGTCAAAGAATACTGTTAAATGTTTTAGGACTATGTCTTAAGTCTGACCGGCAGGTTGTTGTGTGGCTGGTAAGGTAACCTGTCACATCTCCTTCCTAAGAGTCTGGACCCTCAGAGACATTCATAGCACTCAATAATTGCGCTGGACATTGAATGTTGGCGTACTGTCATAATAGCATTCAAATAAGTGCTGATGAAATCCAGGCTCTTAAAATGATTATACCTTATTTCAACAAGGAACACAGACTGTGACCAAGGTCTCTTTTACAGCTGGCGCCCTGCGTATACAGTTTGACACATACAGTTTATGGTACAATGATTAAGAAACTACACAAGACAAACAAAACGATCACAGATAACACACAAAACAATACAGCAGCAGATTGTTACATTTACACATAGTTATTCCCCTAACAGCACAAGAACTTGCATTACCCGAGAACAGTACAAGCATACAAAAATAAAAATCCTCCATAAATATTTAAAATGGGCGACAAGAGTCTCAAGTTTAAGTTTATCTGCAGGCTATATCCATAAGCAAGGAGCGTAACAGGAAAAGGCACCATACCCAACTCTGTGGAGATCGCATGGCCTTCAAGTGTAATCCATGTTGAACCTGGTTTTATGAAATTCTAATTCTAATGTTGAATGAGTGATGATGATAAGAAGTCGTTTATTCAGAAGTGCTTATAGATAAACAGAGCATGTTGTTCGTCTCGGACAGCGAAGTCCAACCCACGTTTTCATATAAAAACACAGTGGTGAGTTCATACTGTTTCGGAACAGAAGTTGAAATGGACACAGTGACATCTAGCCTGTCTAGGACTGGGGTTCCACTGAGCAGCACCCCGTTCCGCTAGCGGAACCCCTCGCCAACAGCCAAATAATAGCAGGGCGCCAAATACAAATCAACAGAAAATCTCATGAATCAAATTTCTCAAACATACAAGTATTAGCACATTTTAAAGATAAATTTCGTTATCCAGCCAGTGTCTGATTTCAAAAATGCTTTCAGTGAAAGCTCACAAACGATATGTTAGCACCACCAAGTCACAGAAAAACCCAGCCATTTTTCCCGCCAAAGAGAGGAGTCACAAAAAGCACAAATAGAGATAAAATTAATCACTAACCTTTGATATCTTCATTCAGATGACACTCATAGGACTTCATGTACAAATACATGTATTATATACAACAAATCTCATTTTACATATGGTGTGGGTGCTGTTATGTTCAGTAGTTCAAAAACATGCCTTGTGATATTGCAGAGAGCCACAAAATTCACAGAAATACTCATTATAAATGTTGATGAAAATTCAAGTGTTATGCATGCTTTAGATACACTTCTCCTTAAACTACCTCTACGGACCCCCCATCCCGGATTCCTGATCCAGGTATCATTCTCATCAGAAAACGCTGACCTAGTTACATAGCTACCTAGCGCCACCAGCATCATTCAAACGTTTTAGAAACAGTCAGAGGTGCTTTTTATGCAACATACTTCTATAATATGCATATATTAGCATGCTGGGACTGAGTGGAAGGGCAGTTTACTCACTGGGCACTGCTGTTTATCCAAAAGTGAAAATGCTGCCCCCGTCATCCCACAAAGCTTAAAACATTACTCCGTCAACGTTGGTAGCGGTGTTAACCCCGGCTGTCCTGGGCTACAGATTCCCAATCGTGGCCCTCAACACCATCAATGCGTCACCTGAATAATCCCCAGGTCTACCAGATTAGGCCTCCATTCATCCCCTCCTCTGTCCCCTGTCACACTCATTCCCCACCTTTCACTGTAAAGCATTTTTGAAATCAGACACTGGCTGGATTAACGAGAATTTTATCTTTAAAATGGTGCCTAATACTTGTATGTTTGAGAAATTTGATTCATGAGATTTCTGTTGATTTGTATTTGGCGCCCTGCTATTTCATTTGCTGTTGGCGAGGGGTTCCGCTAGCGGAACGGGGTGCTGCTAGTGGAACCCCAGTCCTAGACAGGCTAGATGTCACTGTGTCCATTTCAACTTCTGTTCCGAAACAGTATGAACTCACCACTGTGTTTTATATGAAAACGTGGGTTGGACTTCGCTGTCCAAGAGACGAGAACAACATGCTGTTTATCTATAAAGCACTTCTGAATAAACRAMCTTCTTATCATCATCACTCATCAACATTAGAATTAGAATTCATAAAACCAGGTCTCAACATGRATTACACTTGARGCCCATGCGATCTCCACAGAGTTGGGTATGGCTGCCTTTTCCTGTTACGCTCCTTGCTTATGGAATAGCCTGCAGATTAAACTTAAACTTGAGACTCTTGTCGCCCATTTTAAATATTTATTGGAGGATTTTTATTTTTGTATTGCTTGTAACTGTTTCGGGTAATGCAAGTTCTTGTGCTGTTAGGGGAATAACCTATGTGTAAATGTAACAATCTGCTGCTGTATTGTTTTGTGTGTTATCTGTGATCGTTTTGTCTTGTCTTGTGTAGTTTCTTAATCATTGTACCTAAACTGTATGTGTAAACATGTATACGCAGGGCCCAGCTGTAAAAGAGACCTTGGTCACAGTCTGTGTTCCTTGTTGAAATAAAGGTATAATCATTTTAGAGCCCTGGATTTCATCAGCACTTATTTGAATGTCTTTATGACAGTACGCCAACATTCAATGTCCAGCGCAATTATTGAGTGCTATGAATGTCTCTGAGGGGTCCAGACTCTTTGGAAGGAGATGTGACAGGTTACCTTACCAGCCAACACACCAACCTGCCTGGATCAGACTTAGACATAGTCCCTAAAACATTTAACAGTATTCTTTGACCTCTGAGTCAATTAACTTAATGATTTTTTTTTTCTCTCGTCGGAATGTGACTCATGCGTCAGTCGGAAACCAAGTCGTGACGTCATAACATCCCCTGGGGGGGGATTGACTTCCTTCCCAGGTTAAAACGGTCGTTCTCAGATCTGCTTCCTAATCAAGAAGCGACAAATAGGAAGCGCAYGGACATCGATGTAAACTCTACCACTTCAATCAAGAGTTGAGTAGATTCTCCCATTGTTTTTTCATCTCTGCCATCTCCAGCTCTCACACGCTAGGCATCAGGAGTGTGTCCCAAACGGCACCCTACTCCTCCATTTATAGCGCACTGCTTTTGACCAGGCACCCCATGGGGAAACAGTGTGTCGTTAGGGACATTTCCTGGTCTATTTCCTCTSTTTAATGGTCCAGCGGGTCACCGAGGCCAGTTTTAAAAGAACACTCGAATGTGTTAGAAAGCACTACAGTTCTCTACCTCCCCCTCTCTTCCTCACAAATGTGTGGTTTTTTTTTCAACAAAGTCGTCTCCACTGCAAAATGGGCTTTGAACTGAGTTACAGGAGCAGTTTCCTTCGACCTTTCCTCTTTTGAACAATGCAAATAATTACTTAAAAGTCATACAATGTGATTTTCTGGATTTTCTCACAGTTTCTCACAAGTTCTCACACGTCTCTCACAGTTGGAGTGTAACTATGATAAAAATTACAGACCTCTACATGCTTTGCAAGTAGGAAAACCTGCACAAATGGGCAGTTATCAAATACGTGTTTCTCCCGCATGCACATTTGTGCCTGCTGGAGTCATTTTGCAGGGCTCTGGCAGTGCACCTCCTTGCACAAAGGCGGAGGTAGCGGTCCTGGCTGCTGGACGTTGTTGCCCTCCTACGGCCTCCTCGCACGTCTCCTGATGTACTGAGCTGTCTCCCTGGTAGCAGCCTCCATGTCTTGGGACACTACGCTGACAGACACAGCAAAACCTTGTTTGCCACACTGCGCATGATGGTCCATCAGCTGGAGTAACTGCACTACCTGAGCCACTTGTGTGGTTGTAGACTCGCGATCTCACTGACATACACCCATAGAGGTGAGACGCACCGCCCAGCATTCAAGAAGTACCAAGAACAGTCAGCAGGAAGCATTAGAGAACTGAAAACGTTGGTCTGTGGTCACGCTACCTGCAGAACCACTCCTTTATGGGGGTCTTGCTAGATGCTATAGATGTTCCGACCTTGTGTCTAGTTGCCATGTGCACAAGCAGCAATTAGGCATGTGAAATTGTTATTGTTCAATCAGTGTGCATTCCCTAAGTGGACAGTGTTGATTCACAGAAGTGTGATTGACTTGGATTACATTGTGTTGTTTAAAGTGTCCCTTCTATATTTGTGTCGAGCAGTGTATATAGGGGTACAGGACTCTAAACTGTGGCGGTGATTAGTATTGATAGGTACAGGACTTCTAAACTGTGGGGTGATGATAATATAGGTACTAGGACTCTAAACTGTGTGGGGTGATTATATAAGGAGGTATCAGGACTCTAAACTGTGGGGTGATATATATAGAGGTAATAGGACTCTAAACTGTGGGGGTGATATATATAGGGTACAGGACTCTTAAACTGTGGGTGATATCATAGAGGAGTAATAGGACTCTAAACTGTGGGGGTGATATATATTCACGCAGTACACACCGCGCCACTCACACCTGGTGGGGTGGAAAGTATAATATAGGGTATAGAGGATCGTAAAGCCTCGTGGGTGTATATATACTAGGGTAGCAGTTGATCTCTAAAAACGCTGTGGGGTGATATATAGGTGAGAGGGTACGCAGGACTCTACACTGTGGGAGTAGAATATATATGGGTATAGGGAAGCCCGTTAGGTCGTTGGCAGGAGGGACTTAGCAGCAGGCTCCAGGGTCAGGTTCATCAACCACCGTGGGACTATCAGTCCCGGAGGATAGGATAGTGACTTAGGCAGTCTTAGGCTAGGCAGTTCTCATCCATACCGTTAGTGTGACATATCTCCTTTGGTAGGTATTTATGAGGACTTCATTAGTCAGCAGGTCCCGCTAGGTCCAGTCACTCAACCGTTAGGTGACAGAGCCTGGTAGTGAAGGTAGGGACTTAGCAGCAGGTCCAGGCCGAGGTTTTCAACCAACCGTTAGGGTGCAGACCCTGGGTATGGAAGGAGGACTCAGCAGCAGTCCAACCGGGCCAGTTCTCACGCAACCGTTAAATAACATCAAATCAAATTTATTTGTCACTACACAGGTTAGACAGAATGTTTAGATGCGGTCAGCAGGTGTAAGGCGGAAATGCTTGTAGATTCGGCTGAGTTCCGAGTAAAAGAAAAAGGAAAAAAATACAATGCAGTAATAACGCAACAAGTAATACTAAGACCTAACAATTCAGGCCAGCAGATACTCACCTATATCATCATCAAGTGTATAGGATAATGAATATGTATCATAAGAATAGATGTAGTGAGTGATACAGTATCGGTCATAGGTCATATGATGTCAGTGTTGTGGTATAGGTGTACAGTCTAATACATATGAGATGAAGTAATGTAGCGGGTATGGTAAAGCATAAAGTGTGACATAGTTTAAGAGTGGGCTAGTTGATAACATGTATACATAAAGATAGGCAAGACATGGCAGTAGATGATATAGGTGAGTAGCAGTATATACACTATACATCTGAGAATCGAGTAATGGTGGGTTATGTAACACACTTATAGGTTAAGTGGCATTGTTTAAAGTGGCTAGCTGGTAAATTCTTGTACATAATTTCCATCAATCTCCCATTATTAACGAGGTGGGCTGGAGATTTTGAGTCAGTATGTTGGCGAGGCGGCCATGCTAATGTTAAGAAAGGCTACCCTGGTAGTGAAAGGGAGAGGACTTCCAGCAGCAAGGTCCCAGGGCCATGAGTTTGCCTCAGCCAACCGTGATAGGGTGACAGGATCCCCTGAGATAGTGAAGGAGGACTTAGCAGCAGGTATCCCAGGGCAGTTTCTCCACACGTTAGGGCGTGACAGAACCCCTGGTAAGTGAACGAGGACTGTTAGACAGGTCCCAGAGCGGACGAGGCCGAACAGACGATCCACTGAGTTATTATCTGGTGGTGAAAGCTTCATAAACTTAAACTCCAATGGTAAAATGCATTGAGACATTATTTCCCCAAGCTTCTTGCCCAGCTTTTGGTTTGGTACAGCGGGCGTTAATAGAAGCCTCTTGGTCTGCCTATCTAACCTCGATCAATGAGTAGGTTTACATGCAAACTAACAATTCAATWCAAAGGCAGTATGGCAAGAGTCAAGTTAACACCTTACTCTGCTTATCTTAATTGGCGTAAGCTCATAATCGATGTAAGCATACCCTGATTAAAACACCTGGTTAACACCTTAATCAGCATTCCAGCRGTGTATTTGAGCTGTGCATGTTATAGTATCAGCTAAGCAAGTTTTGACTTGGGCCTAAGAACAGCCATTAGTTGGGAGTTATCACACAATAATCCCCAGGTTCTCATGCCTTATTGCTTTAAATGATTAAACTCGTTGGTATGTGGAGTGAGATCATCCCTATCCACAGCTCAGTCAAACATCGCCACAGGCCTTCCTTCCTCATCTACTTGGAAGATGCACAGCATGTGCTCTTAGGGAGGGAGGGAGGGAGGGAGGGAATAGGGGAAAGGGGAGAGGGAGGAGGAGAGAGGAGAGATGGAAGCAGGTAACAGGGGAGAGGGGAGAGGGAAGCAGGGAAAAAGGGAGAGAGAAGATGGGAAGGGGGAGGGAAGAGTGGAGAGGAAAGCAGGGAAGAGGGTAGCAAGGAAGCAGTAAAGAGCGGAGAAGGGAAGCAGGTACTAGGGGAGAGATGAGAAGGAAGCAGGAGAGAGGGGAGGGGGAAGCAGGAAGCAGCGAAGAGGGAAGAGGGAAGCAGGACAGCAGGGTGAGTGGAGAGTGGAGAGGGAAGCAAGGAACAGGGGAGAGAGATGCCAGGAAGAAGGGAGATTGAAGCAGATGAGAAGGGAAGCAGAGAAGCAGGGGAAAGGGAAGCAGGGGAGAGGGGGGATGGGAGCAGGGAAGGAGGGAAGAGAGAAGCCGGGAAGATGGGAGAGTGAAGCAGTTAAGCGGGAAGAGGGGAGAGGGAAGCAGCAAAGAGKGGAGAGRGAAGCAGGAYGGCAGGGTGAGTGGAGATGGGAGAGGGAAGCAGGGAAAGGGAGGAAGGGAAGAGTGGAGAGGGAGCAGGAAGGGACAGCGGAGCAGGAAGAGGAGAGAGGGAAAGCAGGGAAGAGGGACAGGAGAGCTGGAAAGAGGGGAGAGGGACAGCAGGGAAGACGGTAAGCAGGGAAGAGGCGAGAGGGAGAGGAAGCAGGGAAAATGAAAGGTAAGTGGGGAGAGGAAAACATGGAAAATGGGAGAGGGAGAGGGAAGCAGGGGAAGCAGTCCAGTAAAGAGCATTGGGAAGTGGGAGAGGGAAGCATGGAAATGGTGAGAGTGGAGAGGGAAGCAGGAAAGCAGTAAAGAGCATGGAAAGTGGGAAGAGAAGCTATGGAAAAAGGGAGAGCGGGAGAGAGAAGCAAGGAGCAGTAAAGAGGGGAGAAGGGAAAGGAGAGCAGGAAACAAGGAGAGAGGTGAGAAGGTTTAGAGAGCAAGGAGGGAGGGGGAAGCAGGGAGATGAGAGAGGAATAAGGAAGCAGGGAAGTAGGAGAGCAGGGATAAGGGAAGCAGGAAAAGAGGCGAGATTGGAGTAGGGAAGAAGGGAGAGGAAGAGAGAAGCGGAAGAGGGGAGAATTGAAGCAGGAAGAAGGGGAGAGCGAAGCAGGAGAAAGGGAAGAGTGAAAGTAGGGAGAAGGAAAGGGGGAGAGGGAGCAGGGAAGAGGGGAGAGGTAAGCAGAAGAGGGGAGAGGAAACAGGACGGGAGGGTAGAGTGGACAGGGAAGAAGGGAAGAGAGAAGCCGGGAAGAGGAAGCCGGGAGAGGGGAGAGTGAAGGCAGGGAAGTAGTGAAGAGGGGATGAGGGGAGAGGGAAGCAGGATGGCAGGGTGAGTGGAGAGGCGAGAGGGAGCAGTGAAGAGGGGATGAGGGGGAGGAAGCAGGGAAGAGGGAGGCAGTGAAGAGGGGAGAGGAAGCAGGATGGCAGCGTGAGTGGAGAGGCGAGAGGAAGCAGGGAAAGGGAAGTAGGGAAGGGGAGAGGGGAGGAGGGAAGACGGGAGAGAGAAGGGGGAGAGGGAAGGAGGGAAGAGAGGAGATGGGAGGAGGGAATAGGGGAAGCAGGGAGAAGGGAGAGGAGAGGGGAGAGGGGAGAGGGAAGCAGGGAAGAGGGGATAGAGGAGAGGGAGCAGGGAATCAGGGAAGGGAAGCAGGGAAGAGGGGAGGATGGGATAAGGAAGAGGGGATAGGGAAGCAGGGAAGAGGGGAAGGAGTAGAGGAAGCAGGGAAAGAGGGAGGCAGTGAAGAGGGGAGAGGAAGCAGGATGGCAGGGTGAGTGGAGGCGAGAGGAAGCAGGGAAAGGAAGTAGGGAAGGGGAGAGGGGAGGAGGGAGACGGGAGAGAGAAGCAGGGGAGAGGGAAGCAGGGATGAGGGGAGATGGGAGCAGGGATAGGGGAAGCAGGAAGAAGGGAGAGGGAAGAGGGGAGAGGGAAGGCAGGGAATCAGGGAAGGGAAGCAGGGAAGAGGGGAGATGGGATAAGGAAGAGGGGATAGGGAAGCAGGGAAGAGGGGAAGAGTAGAGGGAAGCAGGGAAAGAGGGAAGAGGGGATATGGAAGCAGGGAAGAGAGGAGAGGAGCAGGGGAGAGGGACAGGAGAGAAGGGAGAAGGGAGGGTAAAACAGAGACTCCTCTATAGCTGTTCATACAAGGTGGTTTGCCAGAATACTGTATATAGAGGCCTCTGAGGATGGTGGTTGTGTGTGTATGTGTGTGTGTGTGTTGGCGTGGGAATGGGGGTGGTTTGGGGGCACCTCCAGGTGAGCCTCAGGGGATGGTCTCCACAGGGTCGGATGGTGAAAGCTGGGATGGGGAGGAGGTGAGGTGTGGGGTGTGGAGGAACATAGCGGATCAAGAAGATCAACAGCCCTCTACATTCCAGTCCACACAGCCGTGGCCTGGGCCAACATCAACAGCCATGCAGCCATGGAGTGAAGAGAGGTAAATAGAGAGATGGACGTGGAGAGAGAAAAAAGAGAGCGTGAAGAGAGAGAGGGGCAGAGAGAGATGCGAGAGAGAAAAGATGAGAGCGTGAGAGAGACAGAGGTAGAAAGGCAGAAAAGAGAGGGCGAGAAAAGGTAGAGAAAGAGAGAGAGAAAGAGAAGAGAGAGAGAGAGAGAGAACAGACAGACAGACAGACAGACAGACCAGACAGGACAGACAGACAGACAGACAGACAGACAGACAGACAGACAGACAGACAGACAAACAGACAGACAGACAGACCAGACAGACAGAAGACAGACAGACAGACAGACAGAGAGAGAGAGAGAGAGAGAGAGAGAGAGAGAGAGAGAGAGAGAGAGAGAGAGAGAGAGAGCAGAGAGAGAGAGACAGAGGAGAGTAAAGAGAGAGAGAGAGAGAGAGAGAGAGAAGAGAGAGAGAGAGAGAGAGAGAGAGAGAGAGAGAGAGAGAGAGAGAGAGAGAGAGAGAGAGAGAGAGAGAGAGAGAGAGAGAGAGAGGCAGAGAGAGAGATAAAGAGAGAGAGATAAAGAGAGAGAGAGAGGCAGAGAGACAGGAGGGGGAAATCAATAATTTCCATACAAATCTTAGAATCAAACTATTAAAGACTACCAGAGCCACTGGATTCTCCAATTACATTGAATGAACTACAGGACAAAATACAAACCCTCCACACCAAACAAAAGGCATGATATCTTAAATGAAATCCTTGATGATATCTAAATGAAATTCCAAAAAATACAGACACAAATTCCAATTGGCTATACTTAAACTCTATACATAATTCACAGCTTCGGCATCTTCCCCAAAATGTTGAACCAAGGACTGATCACCCCAATCCACAAAAATTGGAGACCAATTTGACCCCAATAACTACCGTGGGATATGAAGTCAACAGCAACCTTGGGAAATCCTCTGCATTATCATTAACAGCAGACTCGTACATTTCCTCAGTGAAAACAATGTACTGAGCAAATGTCAAATTGGCTTTTTAACAAATTATCGTACGACAGACCACTTGTTTACCCTGCACACCCTAATTGACAAACAAACCAAACAAAGGCAAAGTCTTCTCATGCTTTGTTGATTTAAAAAAAGGTTTTGACTCAATTTGGCATGAGGGTCTGCTATACAAATTGATGGAAAGTGGTGTTGGGGGTAAAACATACGACATTATAAAATCCATGTACACAAACAACGAGTGTGCGGTTAAATTGGCAAAAAACACATACAATTCTTTCCACATGGCAGTGGGGTGAGACAGGGATGCAGCTTAAGCCCCACCCTCTTCAACATATATATCAATGAATTGGCGAGGCCACTAGAACAGTCTGCAGCACCCGGCCTCACCTGCTAGAATCTGAAGTCAAATGTCTACTGTTTGCTGATGAGCTGGTGTTTCCGTCCCCAACCGAGGGCCTACAGCAGCAACTAGATCTTCTGCACAGATTCTGTCAGACCTGGGCCCTGACAGTAAATCTCAGTATGACAAAAATAATGGTGTTCCAAAAAAGTTCCAGTTTCCAGGACAACACATACAAATTCCATCTAGACACTGTTGCCCTAGAGCACACAAAAAACAATACTTACCTCAGCTTAAACATCAGCACCACAGGTAACTTCCACAAAGCTGTGAACGATCTGAGAGACAAGGCAAGAAAGGCCTTCTACACCATCAAAAGAAACATCAAATTCGACATAGCAATTAGGATCTGGCTAAAAATACTTCAGTTATAGAACCCATTGCCCTTTATGGTTGTGAGGTCTGGGGTCCGGTTTCCTAAAGGTTCCCTATACCCCAGCTGAATGCCGTCCACAGGCACGAGGTGTGAAGGATGGTGTGTGAAGGATGGTCTTGGGCTCCGGGGTGGTAACCGTGGGGTTACAGCAGCAAGACAAGGCATCCAGATTGACGTTCTTGAACCCCGGCCGGTAGGAGAGGGAAAAGTTGAACCGGGTAAACAGCAGGGCTCATCTCGCTTGCATGGAGTTGAGGCACTTGGCGTTGCAGAGATACTCCAGGTTTTTGTGGTCGGTCCACACAATGAACGGATGTTCCACCCCTTCTAGCCAGTGCCTCCATTCCTCCAACACCATCTTCACTGCGAGAAGGTCCCGATTCCCCTCATCGTAGTTCCTCTCTGTGGCTTTGAGGCGGTGGGAGAAGAAGGCGCAGGGATGAAGCTTAAGGTCCAGGGTATAGACGTTGACAGGACAGCCCCCACTCTGACATCCAAAGCATCGGCCTCCACACGAACTGACGGGAAGGGTCAGGATGAACCAGGATAGGAGCAGTGGTGAAGCGGTGTTTAAGGTTCCGGAACGCCCGGTCAGCGGCAGAAGACCACGTGAACGGAACCTCGGTAGAGGTGAGTGCAGACAGGGGGGAGGCCAGGTACTGTAACCCCGATAAAGCGGCAATAAAAGTTGGCGAACCCCAGGAAGCATTGCAGCTGCACCCTGGATGAAGGCTGAGGACAATCTACTCTACAACTTCTCGGGATCCATCTGGACACTCCCAGAAAAGGAATGGTGGAGCGATGGAACTCCACTTTTCCGCCTTAAAAAAACAAAATGTTCTCCAGAAAGTGCTGGAGAACCTGTCGGACGTGGAGTTCGTGTTATTGGGGGGAACGGGAGAAGACGATGATGTCATCAATGTAGACGAAGATGAACCGGTTCAGTATGTCGCGGGAGGAACATCATTCACCAGAGCCTGGAACACGGCAGGGACGTTGTGGAGGTCAAAGGGCATGACCTGATATTCGTAGTGGGGGCGCTAGCCCTGTTGAAGGCGGTCTTCCACTCATCCCCCTCTCATATCTCGTATCCCGACCAGGTGGATCCAGCTTGAAGAAAACAGTGGCCTTGGAGCGGCTCGAAGGCCCAAGAAATGAGTGGTAACGATAACGGTTCTCAGTG
>NW_019942884.1:69631-89983 GCF_002910315.2 Salvelinus sp. IW2-2015 | reverse complement strand
AATCTTTGCAGGTGGATAACATTAATCAGTTACGTGTATTCCTGCTAAGAAAGTAAAGTGGACGGTAACAGCTTGAAAAAGTACCAGAGGCACTAGCGACAGACAGGTGCGAGACAAACTTAACACCTCCAAAATGAGGCTCAAATAGACTGACTTGTCCCAATTGAGATGAGATTGTAGCCCACCAGAAGCTTCTAAAGGCCAGGACAGCACACTAGTTTCTGTTACAGAGTGGGTAGGCCTCTGCCAGTGTCCAGGTATTTTCCACCTTCATTAATTGAACCGGCCATCAGTCGTTAAACTCTTTAAGGTAGGTATAGATCGTCATAAACCACGTTTTGCGATTGAATCTCCGCAGACTGGCGGGGGCCAATATATTGGCCGAGGCAATACTGATCGCCAAGAGGTACAGGTCGCAGGACAGCAACAATCGCTGATCCCACAACAGAAGTAAGAGGCAGATTATAATGAAAAATAGAAATCCGAAGTGCGTAGGTCGAGGTGTTTCTCAGGGGCAGACGGGCAGCTAAGAACTACCATTGTCCGGAGAAGAGCGAAGAAAAACAATGTGTTGTTGCTAGGAAAATCAAGTGGAAAAAATATAAAAGCTGGAAAAAAAAGAACAGTATAGTAAATAAAGGAAACCAACGTTTAAGGTCCGTCCTTATTCACGCTAACACATGCTCGGGATGCATGAGCAGTACACGGTTCTGTGTGTTCGGATTGCCGGCATGGTAGACCGAAACCGGCCTCCTGTCCTGAATTACGGAGCACAAGTCCCGGATGCCTACCCGAATCTGCCAAACTACTGAGTTTGTTAACCAGAAATGCTTTGTAGTGGTTTGATAAAAACTTAAACGATTTTAACTTGGGAGCTCATCAGAGCCTTACCAGTGATGTACAATTTCCACCGTCAAGTTTCTGTTGACTGTGTACCTTTGGCTTTTTATTGTATCCGCCATTCTGCATGTTATGGATCGGCATGTTGTCTAAACAAATGGTGCTGTGTACTGGCGACTCATTTCTTATCTTTCAATGTCAATTTAAGATTTTGCCGCCTCGTATCTAAAGCTTCGTCGGTCACGCTGGAAGAAGGACCGAACCCCACCTCAAAAGCCCCGGCGCGCGAGCGGAGTATGAGACCCCTTGTTGCGAATGGGGCTACGCCTAAGTTAGACATATGGATGCAGTCGGGACTCTAGTGCTCACGAGTCTGTGGTACATTCTTAATTTAATAATAATCAGAAAAACCCTAACACTACAAAACCAAACACAACAAAATGTTAAAAGCCCGCAAATACAAACACTTCTATTCAGACCAGCAACCAAAGCTGAAAATGAACAGACCTTCCACCCATCACTAAGGAAAAAAATCGTGATAAACGAACGCATCCTGACCTTACACTATACATTGTGATGTTTCTTTGTTCGTGTCTCGTATGTTGAGACTGGGCTCTCCGCAACTGAGCAGATCACCATTACGAAGACAAACCCTTAATGAGAGAAACGAGAGAGATCGAGCCCACAAACCGACAGAAACCCGCGACAATAAAAACAGAAAGACATAAACAAAGACACCCACCAGCAAGCTCGAGATGACGCCCATGACCACACAAAACCACAGGAGATACACGAGAAAGAAGAGCAGATCGAGAGGCAGATCGGACCGGAGGTGACAGGAAGATGACCCGGAGGGAACGCACTAACTGAGGAGGAGTGTAGCATTGTTGTGAACTTTTCGCAAGTAGTAATATTGATCACGGACGAAACAATAACATAAGAATTGAAAGAACATTATATAGCCCAAATTTTAATTAGGTATTGAATGCGGGAACACCCACAAAAAAGAAACCGCAGAGAAACTAATTAGTCCTTTAGATGACGAGAGATAAAGAAATAACAAATTAATAAGAGATCGGCACAAATGATAATGTGTGAACACCGAATATAGATATAAACTACTTGAAAAAGAAAGAAAGAGAGATGGGCCAGAGGGATAGGGAAGACCAGGTAGATTACCATCCTAAGGATCCAGAGACGTCAAACTCTGAATATCCAGCAGCATTCAGTATACAGGAACACGTTAAGCAGGAGGCAGAAGATGAAGCTGGATGGAGAGGGGGAAATCAATTTAAATTTACCATCTACCAGAACAGTTAAATAGAAATCAACTATTCCGAAAGACTCACCAGGAAGCCCACTGGATTCATTGCCAATGGAACATTGACAGAGTCGCTACAAGATCCTTATGAACTACAGGACAAAAGTACAGATAGCCGCTCCTACACCAAAGCCAACAAGAGCGGGAACGGCGACGGCATGATATTATTACAGAAAACTCTAGGATGAAGTATCATATAAAATGAATTCCTAGTAGAACAGCAAATACAGTGTGATGACCACCAAAATTCGCAATTGAAGCGCGTGTGTGATATTCTTAAACTCTTTCACCGTAAGCATTTAATCCCCACAACTACTGGCAGGTTCTTCCACCAAAATGTCCCTGAATCTCAACCACTGATCACCCCAATCCGCAACAAAAATTGGAGGATACACAATTTTTGACCTCCAATGAATTCGAAGCGTGGACGCGGAGAGACCGTGCGTGTGATATGAGCGGTCACCACAGCCGAAAACCTGCGTTCCGAAGGGAATCCTGGGTGCCCCTGATTATCATCAATTAACAGCAGACTGCGTACATTTTGACCAATCAGTAGAAAACACAATGAGTACAGTGAGCTATAATGTCAAATTGGCTTTCTTAACCCACAACGAGTGATAACGACTACGGCGACAGACCAGGCTTCCGGAGGCGTTTACCACGGCCAACACGCCATTAATTGACAAACAAACCAATACAAGACCGGCCAAAGTTTACTTCTTTCATGCTTTGCTGATTTAAAAAAAACCAGAGGGTTTATCCGTTGGGACTCAACTATGGCTTATGAGGGCGGTACTGCCTAAATACAAATTGAATCTGGGAAAGTCTGGCCAGAGACGGGTGGTATGGGCCGGTGCACGGTAACAACATGACGAAGGCATTATCTGAAAGTCGTCCATGGCAACGTTACAAACAGACGGAAGTGAGAGATAGCGGTCTAAAATTGGCAAAAACAACACAGATCCACACCACCTTCTTGTCCACTCTGGGCCAGTGTGATAACGCTGTACACCTGATGAACAGACGTGGGGGTGAAGAATCACGGATGCAGGCCTTAAGCCCCAAGCCCTCGCATTCAAACAATACAATATATGAATGAATTGGCGAGGCCCACTAGAACAGTCTGCCGACACCCGGCCTCACCTGCTAGAATCTGAAGTCAAATGTCTACTGTTTGCTGATGAGCTGGTGTTTCCGTCCCAACCGAGGGCCTACAGCAGCAACTAGATCTTCTGCACAGATTCTGTCAGACCTGGGCCCTGACAGTAAATCTCAGTATGACAAAAATAATGGTGTTCCAAAAAAGTCAGTTCCAGTTCCAGGACAACACATACAAATTCCATCTAGACACTGTTGCCCTAGAGCACACAAAAAACAATACTTACCTCAGCTTAAACATCAGCACCACAGGTAACTTCCACAAAGCTGTGAACGATCTGAGAGACAAGGCAAGAAAGGCCTTCTACACCATCAAAAGAAACATCAAATTCGACATAGCAATTAGGATCTGGCTAAAAATACTTCAGTTATAGAACCCATTGCCCTTTATGGTTGATGAGTCTGGGGTCCGGTTTCCTAAAGTTCCCTATACCCCAGCTGAATGCCGTCCACAGGCACGACCCCAACGAACGAAGTTGAGTGTGCAGGTCAAGAGCGCACTGGCGGATCCTTCACCAAAACGGTGTGACAGGATTGGCTCCTTTTGGCCGGGCCTCGCGAGTGTGTCCAGGGCCTCGTTAAAGCAGCCTTCCAACAAACCGACGCAGTCGCGCCGACCCGATAACCGCGTCCATAGAACTTCCCCTATCTGACAGGGCTGGTAATGGGCGGGGTAACGCGATGGAGCTCCTGGTGCTACAGCAGCAAGACCAAGGCACCAGAGATTGGACGTTGTTAGGAACCAAAAGCCACCTCCGGACCAGCGTGGGTTAGGGAAAGAGGGAAAACAGTTGAACCGGGCGACGTATACGACCACTCATTGCACGGAAGAACTCATCTCGCCTTGCATGGTGTCGGAAGGCTTTCGGACGCGTGGTCACGTTGGCGTCTGCAGAGATAACTTCCAGGGGCTTTTTTGTGGTCGGTGGCCCACACCAATGAAACGGATGATGACCACCCCTTTCTAGCCAGTGTGATAAGACCTGCAACATTCCATTATCGCCTAACACCCCATCCGTCCTCACCCATGCGAATGGAGGAACGGTCCCCGATATCCCTCATCCGTAGTGGCCTTTGGCTTGCTGTGGCTTTGCAGCTGGCGGGGTGGAGGAAAAGCGGAACGCGAGCGGATGGAGTTAGAGTCCGAGAGGGCGGGGTAGAACAAGTTGGAGGGTTGCGGACCAGGACAGCGCCCACACTCTGACAGTCCAGAGAGGCATTCCGGACCTCGCACCAGCGAACAACGATTCGCGGAAGGTCAGGTACTACAAGACAATGAGAATCGCTAAGATAGGATAGGTAGCAGTGTGAACGGTGTGTGTTATAGAGAAGTTCCGGATTACGCGTTTTTAAATGTTCCGTGGTCAGCGGTCAGTAAAGACCACGTTGCCCCACGCATCGTGAGGAAAACGAGGCTAACTCGTATCTTGAGGTGTAAAACATTTTCGTTTATTTGTGTGGTTTCAGACAGGGTAATGGGAGTCGGCTCAGCAATAAATACTCTACTGGTTAAATGATGCAGGTACTGTAACCCCGGTGAATAAACCGCGGCAATATAAGCGGAATGTACGCTGCGAAAGCCCCTCAAGCGTAAGCATGTTGCCAACCGCTCCACCCGGTCCTGGATGACTGACCGCTGAGGTGACAAACTTGGCGTCTTAGCCCTCGTAAAACAAACTATACTACAGGGGATCCATCTGGAACGTCCCACTCCCGAAATGTGACGACCATAGAGAGTGTGTGGAGCTGATGGATAACCCTCCGCACTTTACTCCCGCCTTAAGAAAAACAGAAACCACCAAAGTTCTTCCAGAACACCGTCCGCTACGAGAAGAACAACCTTCAGGCAACACCCAGTGGCAGACATGGGTTCCTGTGTCTATTGGTGTGTACGGGAAAACTCGCCGGAGAGAAGACGCAAATGACTGTCCAGTCAAGTGTAAACACGAAAGACTGAAACCGACAAACAAAACAGTTCAGTAGTATCAAACGGTCAGCAGGTGACAACGGTGAGATGCAAACAATTGTCAGTAAATGCGCAACCAGTGTTCGAGCGCTATTGTGTAGAAGATACTTGCGAACTTGGGCGGTGCCGTCAGAGTCGTTCACGTCGAAAGGAGCAGGTCGTTGGCTATATGAGGAAAGGAAATCGACTGGTCAAACGGCGATGAAACACTAAGGATAGTCGTGGAAAACCACTAGAAAGTGGGGGTTGCGCTAGAACCCTGTTGGATAGAGCAGGGGTTACAATATCGGTCCAACTCATCCCAACCTACTACCATGGTATCGTCCGTATTAATAGGGCCAGCCACCAACCCGAGTGCATCCCCAGCAAAGCTTGAAGAAAATAATACAGGGCTAGCCCCTTTGGAAGCGGCTTATCCGAAGGCCCAAGAGGTAAGATGCAAGTCGCACCAGAGGACTGAACACCCCAGGCCACAAATCGGGCCGATGAAGAGGAAGGACCCACTCCCACCACAGATCCACACCCGACGAGGAATTTATAAGCGCGCGTCCCCAGCTGGCCAGAGTGTAGGATGGTGTGGAATGGATACTGACCGAGTCTGCGGAGCACCCTGCCAACCCAGACAATACAATCTCTTTGTGCACATCGACGTGAAACTGTCCCGGAGCCACCAATGGGTGGATCATACCCAGAACATAGGGTGCAAGGAACGAGCAACCAACCGACGCCGGAACAAGAAAGGCCTGATTCAAGCGTAAAGCGGGTTAGGGGACCCAACACCAACATGCCACAAGGCAGTTTCTGAACGTCAATGAAACCCGAGCCCGAGGTAGCCAGGGCCAGATGCAACCGTGGAGGAGTAGTCAGGCAGCCAAACCAAAGAGAGGTGTGCTTGGTGGTGGACAAGCGGGTCAATGCATGCCTCGGTCATGTGCTCGCTTTTCTCCTACTAAGGCAAGAAAGAAGAAACCGTGCAAACCCACTCGACATGGTGGGCGGGGAGGCCATAAGAAATAAGCAACGCATGAGCAAGAACGGATCGTAGATGGCCGTTACTAGGCGAAAGCACAACACCATACATAGATGTTTCGAATTCCGCATTAACGCCAAGTTTGACGCCGACCACGGCCATATTAAGGATCGCGCGTCGACCTTCGTCATCCCGGGCCTTTAGAACATTCCACATGCGCGAGCAAAGAAAGCAGGCGATTTCCCCTGAGTGGGGGAATGTTCAGCCTTAACGAAAGCCACGATTTTCCTCCATGATGCGCGAAGGACGGCCAGAGGAAGTACAAGGGCTTTGTTAGCTCTCTCTTGCTAACTCCGTGGGCCGCGATCTATCTCTATTTCATGTACAATCTGAATACTCCCGTAATTGAAGATATCCCCACTATACTCGAGTACATCACCCACGACTGCATGGTGCATTCAGACGACGAATTAGATCGATGTAGGTACAGGTGGGCGTCAAAAAAAACAATAAAGAACTAACTCATCGGGGCTCCTCAATAGTCAATGCAGGACCTGGAGAGATTTGGAATGGTTTCCCCACAGCCATCCAGAACATCGGCATGAAAAGGGATGCGTCCGTGATAAAAAGAGAAACAGGGAAACAGAAAAGTTCTCCATATGACCCACCAGAGTAATCGCTCCTACCGGTGAGCCTGGTCTTTTACCGGGCAATAGGACACGAAATTACCAAAATTCCCGCAATACAGACAGCTCAATACAGACTTTGTGTTGATCCTGTGTTGCCGTTCCGCCGTTCCGCTGGCGACAGCCCAGATCTGCCTATGTAACCGGTTCTGTACCGGTACCTTTCTGCGTTGTGTTCTGGTAAGGTGAAGGGGGAAGATAAGGCTCTGGACACAATTCTGCCAGTTGTAACCTCTTTTAATGACTGCATGGAATGGATACAAATACAAGGCAAAAGTTGCCGTCTGCCGTCTGGACTCCATAGAAGTACATTTGCCTCTCCTCATCACGGTCTGAACAAACTTATTCAGTAGTAAAAGGCTCAACATAAAAAATACATTGTACCAAATGTAAATGTTCATATTTTCAAAAGACTCACATTTCGTCTTATTAATGTTGTACATCAATACACTAATAACTTGCTAATAAGTGTTAAATATTTCTATTGTACCATTATATGAAGCAACATTTTTGAAAATGAACGACAGCTAAATAGGTGTCACGTTCTGACCCATAGTTCTTTTGTATTTTCTTTGTTTTAGTGTGGTCAGGGCGTGAGTTGGGTGGGTATTATCTATGTTTTCTGTTTCTATGTGGGGTTTCTCGTTTGGCCTGATATGGTTCTCAATCAGAGGCAGGTGTTAGTCATTGTCTCTGATTGGGAACCATATTTAGGTAGCCTGTGTTCTATTGTGTTTTGTGGGTGGTTGTTTTCAGTCTTTGTGTGTCTGCACCAGATAGAACTGTTTCGGTTTTCACTTTTGTTGTTTTGTAATTTGTAGTGTTCAGTTTTTTGATTATTATTAAATTAAGATGAATACTCCAGCTGGCGCTTGGTCCTCTCTTTCCACCGACGAAAGCCATTACAATAGGCACATTAATTAAACATGAAATACAAAATCGTCACATTTTTACAACATACCTACATGGAATGGATACAAATACAAAGCAAAAGGTACAAGTACAACTGAAGTCGGAAGTTTACATCACTTAGGTTGGAGTCATTAAAATCGTTTTTCAACCATTCCACAAATTTCTTGTTAACAAACTATAGTTTTGGCAAGTCGGTTAGGACATCTACTTTGTGCATGACAAGTCATTTTTCCAACAATTGTTTACAGACTGATTATTTCACTTATAATTCACTGTATCACAATTCCAGTGGGTCAGATGTTACATACACTAAGTTGACTGTGCCTTCAAACAGCTTGGAAAATACCAGAAAATGATGTCATGGTTTTAGAAGCTTCTGATGGGCTAATTGACATCATTTGAGTCAATTGGAGGTGTACCTGTTGATATATTTCAAGGCTTACCTTCTAACTCAGTGCCTCTTTGCTTGACATCATGGGAAAATCAAAAGAAATCAGCCAAGACTCATAAAAAAATTGTCGACCTCCCACAAGTCTGGTTCATCCTTGGGAGCAATTTACAAACGCTGAAGGTACCACGTTATCTGTACAAACAATAGCATGCAAGTATTAACACCATGGGACCACACAGCCGTCATACCCGCTCAGGAAGGAGACGCGTTCTGTCTCCTAGAGATGAACGTACTTTGGTGCGAAAAGTGCAAATCAATCCAGAACAACAGCAAAGGACCTTGTAAAAAAGCTGGAGGAAACATGTACAAAAGTATCTATATCCAAAGTAAAGAGTCTCTATCGACATAAACCTGAAAGGGCTCAGCAAGGAAGAAGCCACTGCTCCAAAACGCGATAAAAAAAGCAGACTACAGTTTGCAACTGCACATGGGGACAAAGATCCTACTTTTTGGAGAAACATCCTCTGGTCTGATGAAACAAAAAATAGAACTGTTTGGTCATAATGACCATCGTTATGTTTGGAGGAAAAAGGGGGAGGCTTTGCAAGCCGAAGCACCATCCCAACCATGAGGCACGGGGTGGCAGCATCATGTTGTGGGTGGCTTTGCTGCAGGAGGGACTGGTGCACTTCACAAAATAGATGGCATCACGAGGATGGAAAATTATGTGGATATATTGAAGCAACATCTCAAGACATCAGTCAGGAAGTTAAAGCTTGGGTGCAAATGTGTCTTCCAAATGGACAATGACCAAGCATACTTCCAAAGTTGTGGCAAAATGGCTTAAGTAAAAAGTCAAGGTATTGGAGTGGCCATCACAAAGCCCTGACCTCAATCCTATAGAAAATTTGTGGCAGAACTGAAAAAGCGTGTGCGAGCAAGGAGGCCTACAAACTGACTCAGTTACACCAGCTCTGTCAGGAGGAATGGGCTGAAATGTACCAACTTATCGTGTGAAGCTTGTGGAAGGCTACCCGAAAGTTTGACCCAAGTTAACAATTGAAAGGCAATGCTCCAAATACTAATTGAGTGTATGTAAACTTCTGACCCACTGGGAATGTGATGAAAGAGATAAAAGCTGAAATAATCCTTCTCTCTACTATTATTCTGACTATTTCACATCCTTAAAATAAAGTGGTGATCCTAACTGACCTAAAACAGGGAATTGTTACTAGGATTAAATGTCAGGAATTGTGAAAACGGACTTTAAATTTATTTTTAATTTCTCCGGAGAGAGAGAGGCCAGACTACCTTCAGGGGGTCGGTCGGGTGACCGAGGCATGTCATTCGGTAATCCGCACCTGTTTTAAGAGGTGTGATCAACAGAATCTTCCATCTGTGATTTTATTTTCAGTCTCTGAAACGCCGGGACAAGCAGCCTGCAGCTCATCATTAGACTAACTCAAACAGCATTTCATCTTATCGTTAGGAGAGGAGCCTCTGCTCTCACAGCTTTAGAGGACGGACATTGGGTTGTTTTGATCCGTTGCCCAATGCTGTACAGGCCTTCAACACATATACTATTCTGATCTCTCTCTCTCTCTGTCTCTCTCTCTCTCTCTCTCTCTCTTCTCTCTCTCTCTCTCTCTCTTCTCTCTCTCTCTCTCTTCCTCTTCTCTCTTTCTCTCTTCTCTCTCTCTCTCTTCTCTCTTCGTCTCTCTCTCTTCTCTTCTTCTATGTTTTCTTTTCTCCGTCTTTCTTTCTCTCTCTCTCGTATAGCAACTTGAAAAAGAGGTACTGTACGTTCTTGGTTTTACGCACTTCAATTATCGCTGTTTAAAAACATAAAGACATTTAAGTGACAGAGACGTGGCATCCGACATATATAACCAGATATACAGTATATATATAACCCAATCATCGATGCGGTTTGAGTGTTGCGAAAGTAATCAAAAGGTCACTGGTTCGAATCCCCTAGCTGAAAAAATCTGCCGATGTTCCCTTGAGCAAGGCACCCTTTTTGCTCCTGTAAGTCGCTCTGGAGAAGAGCGTCTGCTAAATGACTAACACATGAATGCGGTAAAGAGGTCAACGGAACACGACCATAACAATGGAAATGCCATGGAAACGCAGTGGGGGGAAAGATGCTGTGGGGGGTTGTAACGCTCGTCGTTAGGGGGGTTGTAACGCTCGTCGTTAGGGGGGTTGTAACGCTCGTCGTTAGGTGGAAGAGAGGAGGACCAAAGCGCAGCGTGGTATGTTTCCATATTTACTGGAAACACTTAACAACACGAACAAAAACAATAAACAGAAAATGAAACTAACGACGCTACAGACCTGAACATGTGAACATACAGACAACGAAGAACGCAATGAACAGGAACAATCACCCACAAACAAACAGTGAGAACAGCCTACCTAAATATGGTTCCCAATCAGAGGAAACGTAAAACACCTGCCCCTGATTGAGAACCATATCAGGCTAGTTGACAACCCTAAACCAAACATAGAAACACATAACATAGAATGCCCACCCAGCTCACGTCCTGACCAACTAAACAAGACTGAACAAAGGAAATAAGGTCAGGAACGTGWCAGGGGTAAAGATCGCAAATCTCCCAGACAAAAATTAGCCTTGATTTAGGCTATTGTTTCTATGTGTACTTCCCACTATGTTGAGGTAAAAACCTGAGTATAACGGTATTGATGTCAACACCAACACGTGTTCATGTCATTATCACCAATCAACTGCATTACAGTTAAAACAACGACTTTAACTACCACCACCAATCTCTTGTATGCTAGCTATGCTACCAGCTTATACGAATGGGAGTTAGCATTTAGCAGTCGCTTCTTCTAAAACTGAGAAAGGGATTACTTATAAATGTTATGCCGTGAAAACAGCCAATCAGGATGGATTTGGTCTGTGTTCCATTGACCTCTGTACTGCATCTATGCTTCCTGTTCTCTGTCTCTCACTCCATCGCTATTTCTCTCCCCCCCCTCTCGCTTTCCGGCGAAGTGTTTTCTGGGCTGTAAACTTTCAGATATAATTTGTCCGTCACTAAGATAATAAAAGATCAGACTTTTGTCCAGCCAGGGTGGCTAGTTAATAACCAAAGATGGTCGCGCCAGTAACATCGGCGTCACAGACAGGAAACTGAAGGAGTCCCATAATCAATACGCACTCCACATCTCAATGGACCAACACATTCCTTCCATGGCACCGGATCACTTACTGTACATTAGCAACCATTCTGAAGAACAACACTCACCACAAATAAGAAACAGACCATAGTTAGCCTAGCTTTGCTGTCATCATAGTTAGCCTAGCTTGCTGCACATAGTTAGCCTAGCTTGCCTTTCATATTAGCTAGCCTAGCTTTGCGGCACATAGTTAGCCTAGTTGCTGCACATAGTTAGCCTAGCTTGCTCTCATAGTAGCTAGCTTGCGGCACATAGTTAGCCCTAGCTTGCTGCACATAGTTAGCCTAGCTTGCTGCCCATCATTAGCTAGCTTGCTGCACATAGTTAGCCTAGCTTGCTGCAATCATTAGCGCTAGCTTTGCTGCACATAGTTAGCCTAGCTTGCTGCACATCATTAGCCTAGCTTGCTGCACATAGTTAGCCTAGCTTGCTGCACATAGTTAGCCTAGCTTGCTGATATTTATCTGATAAGTCAGTGTACCCTGTTTCTGGTGCATGCATCTCATGACACTTGTTTGTGTGTGTGACTGAATCCCAAATCATCCCTTCCCCTTGGCCCTCCATTTGTGCATTCACGCGCACCTCCGCCATTTGTCCCAAAGCTGAGGGAGTAAACATTATTAAACTTTTTTTTTTACACCTACCAAGAGTCAAATATTGAGATTGTTTTACACCTACCAAGAGTCAAATATTGAGAACGTTTAACACCTACCAAGAGAGTCAAATATTGCGAACGTTTAACACCTACCAAGAGTCAAATATTGAGAACGTTTTACACCTACCAAGAGAGTCAAATATTGAAAATGTTTTAACACCTACCAAGAGTCAATAATTGAGAACATTTTACACCTACAAAGAGATTCAAATCAGCAGATGGCGCCAGCTGCTCATCTTTGCTTTCTGTTTACTTGAATACAGTTTTCTTTAATTGGCACCAAATGACCTTAAATATGCAGATATATAGACTGTGGAGTGGATCTCTCATTGTAATATTTGTGGAACACCGTACACTCTGCAGGTACACTGCTTTATGAGACGCTAGGCTGGAGGTCTCTGCTTACTGTCCTGTATACATGTAGGCCTTCACTGTCATTCTCCTGTGTAGCTCGTATATCCAGCTTACGTGTAGTCCCGTATAGCGATCATCGTAGCGATATCGCTTACTGCTCGTCTGCTTTGTTTTTAGATCGTTTATTCATGGCTACTCAGCTTAGTGATGCATCATTTGCATTGATTCTGCATTTACCACGCTGTCCTAGCAGTGGATTCAACACGGCACGTATGGTGACGCAGGGATGCGCAATATAGCTTCAGCTGAGGTGCACTAGTATTTAGGGCAGGTCATGTCATTCTACCTTAGTCAGTTGCACAAGTGTGGTGTAACACCAAAGTCGTGGGTCAATTCCCGCAGAAATCACATGCTAAATGAATGCAGTCCCTGTCTGGTAAGTGCTTTAGATAAAAGTGTCCTGTCAATGGCATATATTGTAAATGTTATCATTATTGTTACAAGGAATTTTTGAAAACAGTATTGGGCTGAAGAGTTAGTTTGCCGCTGTTTGAAGGATAGAATTATCAAGCACTGCGCGCAGGATCCCATTCACTCAGACTGAGCCAGGATCCATTCACTCAGACTGAACCAGGATCCCATCCACTCACACTGAGCCAGGATCCCATTCACTCACACTGAGCCAGGATCCCATTTCACTCACACTGAGCCAGTATCCCATTCACTCACACTGAGCCAGGATCCCATTGCACTCACACTGAAGCCAGGATCCCATTCACTCACACTGAGGCCAGGATCCCATTCACTCACACTGAGCCACCGGATCCCATCCAACTCACACTGAGCCAGGATCCATCATTCACACTGAGCCAGGATCCCATTCACTCACACTGAGCCAGGATCCCATCCATTCACTGACAGATCCCATTCATACAGCTGACCAGGATCCCATTCACTCAGACTAGCAGGATCCCATCCAATCACATGAGCCAGGATCCCATCCACTCACTGTGAACCAGGATCCCATTCACTCACTGTGAACCAGGATCCCATTCACTCACTGTGAACCAGGATCCCATTCACTCACACTGAGCCAGGATCCCATTCACTCACACTGAGCCAGGATCCTATCCACTCACTGTGAACCAGGATCCTATCCACTCACTGTGAACCAGGATCCCATTCACTCACTGTGAACCAGGATTCCATTCACTCACTGTAACCAGGATCCCATTCACTCACTGTGAACCAGGATCCCATTCACTCACTGTGAACCAGGAATCCCATTCCACTCACACTGAGCCAGATCCTATCCACTCACTGTGAACCAGGATCCCATTCACTCACTGTGAACCAGGATCCCATCACTCACATTGAGGATTCATCCACTCACACTGAGCCAGGATCCCATTCACTCACACTGAGCCAGGAATCCCATTCACTCACACTGAGCCAGGATTCCATCCACTCACACTGAGCCAGGATCCCATTCACTCACTGTTGAAGCCAGATTCCCATCCCAGGATCCCCATTAACAGGGGGCTAAAGGGCATTTCGAAAAGTGCTATGGAATTTGATTTCAGTTTGAGTCTAAAAGTCTCTTGGCATAGCAGTTTTTCATAATGACCTGGGGATGACTCTTTCTCAAACTTAATAACGAATGGAATTCAAACACGCTGCATACATCAGCCAGCGCTTAAGAAACCATCATGCTAATAATAGCACATAGTACAGTAATAAATCGTTTGTTTCCAGTGGTAGCATGTGGCTAATAAATAGAGAATTGTTTGTTTCCAAGTGTAGCATGTGGCTAATAAATAGAGAATCGTTTGTTTTCCAGTGGTAGCATGTGCTAATAAATAGAGAATTGTTTGCTTCCAGTGGTAGCATGTGGCTAATAAATAGAGAATAATTTGTTTCCAGTGGTAGCATGTGGCTAATAAATAGAGAATCGTTTGTTCCAGTGGTAGCATGTGGCTAATAAATGAGAATCGTTTGTTTCCAGTGGTAGCATGTGGCTAATACATAGAGAATCGTTGTTTCCAGTGGTAGCATGTGGCTAATAAATAGAGAACGTTTTTCCAGTGGTAGCATGTGGCTAATAAATAGAGAATCTTTGTCCAGTGGTAGCATGTGGCTAATAAATAGAGAATCGTTTGTTTCCAGCGGTAGCATGTGGCTAATAAATAGAGAATCGTTTGTTTCCAGCGTAGCATGTGGCTAATAAATAGAGAATCGTTTGTTCCAGCGGTAGTGTGCTAATAATAGAGAATCGTTTGTTCCAGTGTAGCATGTGGTTAATAAATAGAGAATCGTTTGTTTCCATGGTAGCATGTGGCTAATAAATAGAAATCATTGTTTTCCAGTGGTAGCATGTGGCTAATAAATAGAGGAATCGTTTGTTTCCAGTGTAGCATGTGCTAATAAATAGAGAATCGTTTGTTCCAGTGTAGCATGTGCTAAATAAATAGAGAAATCGTTTGTTTCCAGTGTAGCATTGTGGCTAAATAAATAGAGAATCGTTTGTTTCCAGTGTAGCATGTGGCTAATAAATAGAGAATCGTTTGTTTCCAGTGTAGCATGTGGCTAATAAATAGAGAATCGTTTGTTTCCAGTGGTAGCATGTGGCTAATAAATAGAGAATCGTTTGTTTCCAGTGGTAGCATGTGGCTAATAAATAGAGAAATCGTTTGTTTCCAGTGGTAGCATGTGGCTAATAAATAGAGAATATTTGTTTCCAGTGGTAGCATGTGTTGAATCATTTCAGATGTGGAAACGGAGTGTTAAACAGGAGTGGCGTTCTAATGAAAGGAGATGTTTTCTGTTTCACACCAAATCCATCTTTAATCCATCTGTTTTTGGAGGGACCGACGATGATGCACCAGCGCTTGGGACCAAGATGAGTTCCGCCAGAATGATTGTCTTTTAGGAAATGCTATATTTCACCTCTAAAGATATTCTAGGATTGTTCTATGATGGATCTGAAGAATGTGAAGAATATCCTGTACAAAAAAAAACTAGGGGAGAGACGGGAGGGAGAGAGAGAGAGCGGAGAGAGACAGAGACAGAGGGTGTGTTGCTCCAATAACGTGGGCACTAATCCATCTGAAGCTATGAAAGTCCCCCGAATGACATCTGCCTACATGTCAGGGCACTGGTATACTGTAGCGTCGCGCCCTGAAACATCCTTCCTTGTGGTTGTTGACCACGGAAGCTCCTGTTACTCGAGACCCCATTATTCCCTCCATGACTGGTGTTCCATCGCTAGTAGCTAGACTCACACTACTTCAAACCCAGTTAGGGTCTGCTCTGATTCCAGGCCTATAGACTCACTACTTCAAACCCAGGTTAGGGTCTGCTCTGATTCCAGACCTATAGACTCACTTACTTCAAACCCAGGTTAGGGTCTACTCTGACTCCAGACCTATAGACTACTACTTCAAACCCAGGTTAGGGTCCTGCTCTGACTCCAGGCCTATAGACTCACACTTCAAACCCAGGTTAGGGTCCCTGCTCTGACTCCAGGCCTATAGACTCACTACTTCAAAACCCAGGTTTAGGGTCTGCTCTGATTCTAGACCTTATAGACTCACTACTTCAACCCAGGTTTAGGGTCTACTCTGACTCCAGACCCTTATAGACCACTACTTCAAACCCAGGATAGGATTCTACTCTGACTCCAGACCTATAGACTCACTACTTCAAACCCAGGTTAGGGTCTACTCTGACTCCAGGCCTATAAACTCACTACTTCAAACCCAGTTAGGGTCTTACTCTGACTCCCAGGCCTATAGACTCACTACTTCAAACACAGGTTAGGGTGTCTGCTGCTATTCCAGACCTATAGACTCACTACTTCAAACCCAGGTTAGGGTCTGCTCTGACTCCAGGCCCTATAGACTCACTACTTTCAAACCCAGGTTAGGTCTGCCTCTGACTCCAGGCCCTATAGACTCACTACTTCAAACCCAGGTTAGGGTCTCTCTGATTCCAGACCTATAGACTCACTACTTCAAAACCCAGGATAGGATCTACTCGACTCAGACTATAGACTCACTACTTAAACCAGGTTAGGGTTACTCTGACTCCAGGCCTATGACTCACTCTTCAAACCAGGTTAGGTCTGCTCTGACTCCAGACCTATAGACTCACTACTTCAAACCCAGGTTAGGAATCTACTCTGACTCCAGACCTATAAGACTACTACTTCAAACCCAGGTTAGGATCTCTCTGACTCCAGACCTATAGACTCCACTACAGGGACAGTGTGAGAGACGAGGAGAGAGAGAGCAGAGAGTGAAGAGTGTGGAGAGAAGAGAGAGAGAGATGAGGGAAGGAGAGTGAGTGAGTGAGTGAGTGAGATGAGGGAAGGAAGAGAGAGAGAGAGAGAGAGAGGAGAGAGAGAGAGAGAGAGAGAGAGAGAGAGGAAGAGAGAGAGAGAGAGAGAGAGAGAGACAGAGAGAGACAGAGGAAGAGAGAGAGAGAGAGAGAAGAGAGAGGAGGGAGGAGAGAGAGAAAGGTCCCTTTCTGTTTCTTATTTGTGGTGAGTGTTGTTCTTCAGAATGGTTGCTAATGTACAGTAAGTGATCCGGTGCCATGGAAGGAATGTGTTGGTCCATTGAGATGTGGAGTGCGTATTGATTATGGGACTCCTTCAGTTCCTGTCTGTGACGCCGATGTTACTGGCGCGACCATCTTTGGTTATTAACTAGCCACCCTGGCTGGACAAAAGTCTGATCTTTTATTATCTTAGTGACGGACAAATTATATCTGAAAGTTTACAGCCCAGAAAACACTTCGCCGGAAGCGAGAGGGGGGGGAGAAAATAGCGATGGAGTGAGAGACAGAGAACAGGAAGCATAGATGCAGTAAAGGTCAATGGAACACAGACCAAATCCATCCTGATTGGCTGTTTTCACGGCTAACATTTATAAGTAATCCTTTCTCAGTTTTAAGAAGAAGCGACTGCTAAATGCTAACTCCCATTCGTATAAGCTGGTAGCATAGCTAAGCATACAAGAGATTGGGTGGTGGTAGTTAAAGTCGTTGTTTAACTGTAATGCAGTTGATTGGTGATAATGACATGAACACGTGTTTTGGTGTTGACATCAATACCGTTATACTCAGGTTTTTACCTCAACATAGTGGAAGTACACATAGAAACAATAGCCTAAATCAAGGCTAATTTTTGTCTGGGAGATTTGCGATCTTTACCCCTGACACGTTCCTGACCTTATTTCCTTTGTTCAGTCTTTGTTTAGTTGGTCAGGACGTAGCTGGTGGGCATTCTATGTTATTGTGTTTCTATGTTGGTTTAGGGTTGTCAACTAGCCTGATATGGTTCTCAATCAGGGGCAGGTGTTTTACGTTTCCCTCTGATTGGGAACCATATTTAGGTAGGCTGTTCTCACTGTTTTGTTGTGGTGATTGTTCCTGTTCATTGCGTTCTTCGTTGTCTGTATGTTCACAGGTCTGTAGCGTCGTTAGTTTCATTTTCTGTTTATTGTTTTTTTCGTGTTGTTAAGTGTTTCCAGTAATATGGAAACATACCACGCTGCGCTTGTGTCCTCCTCTCTTCCACCTAACGACGAGCTTACAACCCCCCTAACGACGAGCGTTACAAACCCCTAACGACGAGCGTTACAACCCCCCACAGCATCTTTCCCCCCACTGCGTTTCCATGGCATTTCCATTGTTATGGTCGTGTTCCGTTGACCTCTTTACCGCATTCAGTGTGTTAGTCATTTAGCAGACGCTCTTCTCCAGAGCGACTTACAGGAGCAAAAAAGGGTGCCTTGCTCAAGGGAACATCGGCAGATTTTTTCAGCTAGGGGATTCGAACCAGTGACCTTTTGATTACTTTCGCAACACTCAAACCGCATCGATGATTGGGTTACTACTGTATACTGTATATCTGGTATATTATGTCGGATGCCACGTCTCTGTCACTTAAATGTCTTTATGTTTTTAACAGCGATAATGAAGTGCGTAAAACCAAGAACGTACAGTACCTCTTTTTCAAGTTGCTCATACGAGAGAGAGAGAGAGAGAGAGACGGAGAGAAGAGAGAGAGACAGAGAGAGAGAGAGAGAGAGACAGAGAGAGAGAGAGAGAGAGAGAGAGAGAGAGAGAGAGAGAGAGAGAGAGAGAGAGAGAGAGAGAGAGAGAGAGAAGAGAGAGAGGAGACAGAGAAGAAAGAAAAAAAAGAGAGAGGAGAGAGAAGAGAGACAGAGAGAGAGAGAATCAGAATTAGTATATGTGTGAAGGCCTGTACAGCATTGGGCCAACGGATCAAAACAACCCAATGTCCGTCCTCTAAAGCTGTGAGAGCAATGGCTCCTCTCCTAACGATAAGATGAGATGCTGTTTGATTAGTCTAATGATGAGCTGCAGGCTGCTTGGTTCCCGGCTAGTTCAGAGACTTGAAAAATAAAATCACAGATGGAAGATTCTGTTGATCACACCTCTTAAAACAGGGTCGGATCCGAATGAACATGCCTCGGGTCACCCGACGCACCCCCTGAAGTAGTCTGGCTCTCTCTCTCCGGAGAAATTAAAAATAAATTAAAGTCCGTTTTCACAATTCCTGACATTTAATCCTAGTAACAATTCCCTGTTTTAGGTCAGTTAGGATCACCACTTTATTTTAAGGATGTGAAATGTCAGAATAATAGTAGAGAGAAGGATTTATTTCAGCTTTTATCTCTTTCATCACATTCCCAGTGGGTCAGAAGTTACATACACCAATTAGTATTTGGCTGCATTGCCTTTCATTTGTTTAACTTTGGGTCAAAACGTTTCGGGTAGCCTTCCACAAGCTTCACACGATAAGTTGGTACATTTCAGCCCATTCCTCCTGACAGAGCTGGTGTAACTGATCAGTTTGTAGGCCCCCTTGCTCGCACACGCTTTTTCAGTTCTGCCACAAATTTCATAGGATTGAGGTCAGGGCTTTGTGATGGCCACTCCAATACCTTGACTTTGTTGTACTTAAGCCATTTTGCCAACAACTTTGGAAGTATGCTTGGTCATTGTCCATTTGGAAGACACATTTGCACCCAAGCTTTAACTTCCTGACTGATGTCTTGAGATGTTGCTTCAATATATCCACATAATTTTCCATCCTCGTGATGCCATCTATTTTGTGAAGTGCACACAGTCCCTCCTGCAGCAAAAGCACCCCCACAACATGATGCTGCCACCCCGTGCCTCATGGTTGGATGGTGTTCTTTCGGCTTGCAAAGCCTCCCCCTTTTTCCTCCAAACATAACGATGGTCATTATGACCAACAGTTCTATTTTTGTTTCATCAGACCAGAGGATGTTTCTCCAAAAAGTAGGATCTTTGTCCCCATGTGCAGTTGCAAACTGTAGTCTGGCTTTTTTTATCGCGGTTTTGAGCAGGGCTTCTTCCTTGCTGAGCGGCCTTTCAGTGTTATGTCGAATAGATGACTCGTTTTACTGTGGATATAGATACTCTTTGTACATGTTTCCTCCAGCTTTTTACAAGGTCCTTTGCTGTGTTCTGGGTTGATTTGCCACTTTTCGCACCAAAGTACGTTCATCTCTAGGAGACAGAACGCGTCTCCTTCCTGAGCGGGTATGACGCTGTGTGGTCCCATGGTGTTAATACTTGCATGCTATTGTTTGTACAGAGAACGTGGTACCTTCAGCGTTTGTAATTGCTCCCAAGGAATGAACCAGACTTGGGGTGGAGGTCGACAATTGTTTTTATGAGGTCTTGGCTGATTTCTTTTGATTTTCCCATGATGTCAAGCAAAGACGGCACTGAGTTAGAAGGTAAGCCTTGAAATATATCAACAGGTACACCTCCAATTGACTCAAATGATGTCAATTTACCCATCAGAAGCTTCTAAAGCCATGACATCATTC
>NW_019942884.1:36207-69606 GCF_002910315.2 Salvelinus sp. IW2-2015 | reverse complement strand
GGCGTTCATAATGAAAGAGATGTTTTCTGTTTCACACGACAAATCCATCTTTAATCCATCTGGTTTTGGAGGCACCGACGAATGATGCAACCAGCGCTTGGGACCAAGATGAGTTCCGCAGAATGATTGTCTTTCAGGAAATGCTATATTTCACACTCTAAAGATATTCTAGGATTCTTCTATGATGGATCTCGAAGAATGTGAAGAATATCCTGTAAAAAAAAAACTGGGGAGAGACGGGAGGGAGAGAGAGAGAGCGGAGAGAGACAGAGACAGAGGTGTGTGTTGCTCCAATAACGTGGGCACTAATCCATCTGAGCTATGAAAGTCCCCCGAATGACATCTGCCTACATGTCAGGGCACTGGTATACTGATGCGTCGCGCCCTGAAACATCCTTCCTTGTGGTTGTTGGACCACGGAAGCTCCTGTTATCGAGACCCCATTATTCCCTCATGACTGGGTTCCATCGCTAGTAGCTAGACTACACTACTTCAAACCCAGGTTAGGGTCTGCTCTGATTCCAGGCCTATAGACTCACTACTTCAAACCCAGGTTAGGGTCTGCTTTGATTCCAGAACCTATAGACTCACTCTTTCAAACCCAGGTTTAGGGTCTACTCTGACTCCAGACCTATAGACTCACTACTTCAAACCCAGGTTAGGGTCTGCTCTGACTCCAGGCCTATAGACTCACTACTTCAAACCCAGGTTAGGGTCTGCTCTGACTCCAGGCCTATAGACTCACTACTTCAAACCCAGGTTAGGGTCTGCTCTGATTCTAGACCTATAGACTCACTACTTCAAACCCAGGTTAAGGTCTACTCTGACTCCAGACCTCTTAGACTCACTACTTCAAACCCAGGATGAGGATCTACTCTGACTCCAGACCTATGGACTCACTACTTCAAACCCAGGTTAGGGTCTACTCTGATCCAGGCCTATAACCTACTTCAAACCCAGTTAGGGTCTTACTCTGACTCCCAGGCCTATAGACTCACTACTTCAAACCCAGGTTAGGGTCGCTCTGTATTCCAGACCTATAGACTCACTACTTCAAAACAGGTTAGGGTCTGCTCTGACTCCAGGGCTATAGACTCACTACTTCAAACCCAGGTTAGGGTCTGCTCTGACTCCAGGCCTATAGACTCACTACTTCAAACCCAGGTTAGGGTCTGCTCTGATTCCAGACCTATAGACTCACTACTTCAAACCCAGGATAGGATCTACTCTGACTCCAGACCTATAGACTCACTAATTCAAACCCAGGTTAGGGTTACTCTTGACTCCAGGCCTATAGACTCACTACTTCAAACCAGGTTAGGTCTGCTTCTGACTCCAAGACTATAGACTCACTACTTCAAACCCAGGTTAGGATCTACTCTGACTCCAGACCTATAGACTCACTACTTCAAACCCAGGTTAGGATCTACTCTGACTCCAACCTATAGACTCACTACAGGGACAGTGTGAGAGAGAAGAGAGAGAGAGAGAGCAGGAGTGAGAGTTGTGAGAGAGAGAGAGAAGATGAGGAAGGAGAGTGAGTGAGTGAGTGAGTGAGATGAGGGAAGGAGAGAGAGAGAGAGAGAGAGAGAGAGAGAGAGAGAGAGAGAGAGAGAGAGAGAGAGAGAAGAGAGAGAGAGAGAGAGAGAGAGAGACAGAGAGAGACAGAGAGAGAGAGAGAGAGAGAGAGAGAAGAGAGAGGAGGGAGGACGAGAGAGAAAGGTCCCTGTTGCAGCAAGCTAGGCTAACTATGTGCAGCAAGCTAGGCTAACTATGTGCAGCAAGCTAGGCTAACTATGTGCAGCAAGCTAGGCTAACTATGTGCTCACTGTCAGAGTTTGCTAGATGTGGACGACAACATTTCCTTTAATTTGGGCATTTTGTTTGGAAACAAAAAGGACATCAACATTACAGTAGCTGACATATTAAGTACAACACTGCCACCAAGTGGCCACAATGTACATCATGTACAGTACCAGTCAACAGTTTGGACAATCCTACTCATTCAAGGGTTTTTCTTTATTTTTTATATTTTTTTCTACATTGTAGAATAATAGTGAATACAACAAAACTATGAAATAACACATATGGAATCATGCAGTAAGCAAAAAAGTGTTAAATAAATCAAAATAATATTTTTAATATGAGATTCTTCAAAGTATCCAACCTTTGCCTTGATGACAGCTTTGCACACTCTTGGCATTCTCTCAACCAGCTTCATGAGGTGGTCACCTGGAATGCATTTAAATTAACAGGTGTGCCTTGTTAAAAGTTCATTTGTAGAATTCTTTCCTTTTTAATGCGTTTGAGCCAATCAGTTGTGTTGTGACAAGGTAGAGGTGGTATACAGAAGACAGTCCTATTTGGTAAAACACCAAGTCCATATTATGGAAAGAACAGCTCAAATAAGCAAAGAGAAATTACAGTCCATCATTACTTTAAGAGATGAAGGTCAGTCAATACGGAAAATTGCAAAAACTTTGAAAGTTTCTTCAAGTGCATTCGCAAAAACCATCAAACGCTATGATGAAACTGGCTCTCATGAGGATCACCACAGGAAAGGAAGACCCAGAGTTACCTCTGCTGCAGAGGGTAAGTTCATTAGAGTTACCAGCTTCAGAAATTGCAGCCCAAATAAATGCTTCACAGAGTTCAAGTAACAGACACATCTCAAAATCAACTGTTCAGAGACTGAATAAGGCCTTCATGGTCGAATTGCTGCAAAGAAACCACTACTAAAGGACACCAATAAAAAGAAGAGACTTGCTTTGGCCAAGAAACACGAGCAATGGACAATAGACCGGTGGAAATCTGTCCTTTGGTCTGATGAGTCCAAATTTTAGATTTTTGGTTCTAACCGTCGTGTCTTTGTGAGACTCAGAGTAGGTGAACGAATGATCTCCGCATGCGTGGTTCCCACCGTGAAGCATGGAAGAGGAGGTGTGATGGTGTGGGGATGCTTTGCTGGTGACACCGTCGTGATTTATTTAGAGTTCAAGGCACACTTAACATGGCTACCACAGCATATGGGGCGGCAGGTAGCCTAGTGGTTAGAGCGTTGGGCCAGTACCTGAAAGGTTGCTAGATCAAATCCCCGAGTTGACAAGGTTAAAATCTGTCGTTCTGCCCCTGAACAAGGCAGTTAACCCACTGTTTCTAGGGCGTCATTGTAAATAAGAATTGTTCTTAACTGACTTGCCTAGTTAGATAAAGGTTAAATATAAAAATTCTGAAGTGATATTCCATCCCATCTGGTTTCCATCATTTGTTTTTCAACTAGAAATTTACCCAACACACTTCCAGGCTGTGTAAGGGCTATTTGGCCAAGAAGGAGAGTGATAGAGTAAAGAGGTTGGCTACTTTGAAGAATTTGTTTAACACTTTTTTTGGTTACTACATGATTCCATATGTGTTATTTCATATTGTTAATCTCTTCACTGGTATTCTACAATGTAGAAAATAGTAAAAATAAAGAAAAACTCATAGTGGTGTCCAAACTTTTGACTGGTATTCTATATACTTTATACTTTATTTTATACTTTATTTATGCCACTCCGACATTGCTCGATATAATATTTATATATTTTTTAATTCCATTATTTTACTTTTAGATTTGTGTGTATTGTTGTGAATCGTTTTTAGATCCAACAGCACCGTTAGATACTACTGCAATGTTGGAGCTAGGAACACAAGCATTTCGCTACACCCGCAATAACATCTGTTAAATATGTGTATGTGACCAATAACATCTGCTAAATATGTGTATGTGACCAATAACATCTGTTAAATATGTGACCAATAACATCTGTTAAATATGTGTATGGACCAATAACATCTGTTAAATATGTGACCAATAACATCTGTTAAATATGTGTATGTGACCAATAATAGTTTATTTGATTTTATGTTTTCAACGACAGGAAATGGGAGACTAGTCAGGATCGAGGCAAAGATGAACAGAGCAAAGTACAGAGAGATCCTTGATGAAAACCTGCTCCACAGCGCTAAGGAACTCAGACTGGGTCAAAGGTTCACCTTCCTACAGGACAACGACCCTGAGCACACAGCCAAGACAACGCAGGAGTGTCTTCGGGACAAGTCTCTGAATGTCCTTGAGTGGCCCAGCCAGAGACCGGACTTGAACCCGATCGGACATCGATGAGGTTCAACGGCGGTTGGCATCCAATGTGAAGAACATACGCACATTCAGGTACTTTCCCGCAGGTGCTGGAGTTGTAGACAAACTCAGAGAAAACACAAACACAAACCTGCGCCGACAGAGATGGCCGCCTCGCTTCGCCTTCTCATCCATATATTTATATTTAGATATTCTTATTCATTCCTTTACACTTGTGTGTATAGGTAAGGAATACCTAGGATAGGATAAAGTAATCCTTCTAACCCCCCCCTCCCCCTTAAAAGAGTTAGATGCACTATTGTAAAGTGGTTGTTCCACTGGATATCATAAGGTGAATGCACCAATTTGTAAGTCGCTCTGGATAAGAGCGTCTGCTAAATGACTTAAATGTAAATGTAAATGTTGTGAAATTGTTAGATTACTTGTTAGATATTRCTGCGTGGTCGGAACTAGAAGCACTAGCATTTGACTACACTCGCATTAACATCTGCTAACATCTGCTCATGCTCCTAGGTGATATTTATTTAACATTTAGACCCTTAGTTCTTCATCCATATCCCAAGTGGCGGGTGGAAGGTCCTATACATAGGGGAAGTACTCAGTGACATCACTTCCTGAAACAGGCAAAAAAAAAAAATGTATAGCATAGTTTCACAATATTATCATTCAATGTATCAAAATATATGATCATACACAGGGAATGTGATGAATATTTACAGTAATATACACTTAGGTTGGAGTCATTAAAACACGTTTTTCAACCACTCCTCAAATGATGTACACCTTAGCCAATGATGAATCGAGTCATGCTTCCTCGGTAGTGGAATAAAGACAATTAACACTTAAATGTTGTAAATAAATGCTGTGTGCAAATACTGGAGTGATCTATTATTATAATAAAATTGTTCATAGACCAATTTTTGATACTGCATTCACGTGTAAAGGCTGCAAGTACACTGAATTTTAGTCGTTGAACTGAATGCAGACGGAAGTCTTTGTATAGACACCTTTTCGATTACATGAAAAATACGTATTTTCTACGACCTGAAAAATACGTCTTTTCAACTTTTACTTTCAACCGAATCTGAATGTAGATTGGACGTCGGGCATAGTCGTCTTTTAAACGACATTTCGTTAGGTGGGAAAGCATTAGCTTTGGTGAGAGGGGGAGCTAATGCAAGTCTTTAAATTCTCTGTAAATGGTTACTCACACAAGTGTGGCTCAGAACTACAGTACTGCTACACTTCACCCCCATTTAACCTCCACCCCGTAGAGACAGATCACAGTCATTTCACCATTGTGACCAACTGGGGCTTCAAAACCTGAGTCTCCTGCTATTCACATGACTGTTAGCCCACTGAGCTAAAGACAGTCTTCAGCACCGCAKACAAGGGATACTCATCATCATCATCATCATCATTCATAGCTCCGAACCACCAGTCATACGAGTGTCTGCTAAATTGAATATTGTAGCGACCTCATTCGGACTTCTTGGCGTTAACGGTTAATTAAGGTGTTGGCTTGACAGTTGCTGGACCTGGGACGAGTCAGGGGAGGCTGTTGAGGGGAGGAGGACGGCTCATAATAATGGCTGGAATGGAGCTAATGGAATGGCATCAAACACATGGAAACCATGGAAACCATGTGTTTGATGTATTTGATACCATTCCACCTATTCCACTCCAGCCATTACCACGAGCCCCAGTTAAGGTGCCACCAACCTCCTCTGGTACGAGCCCCAGTTAAGGTGCCACCAACCTCCTCTGGTACGAGCCCCAGTTAAGGTGCCACCAACCTCCTCTGGTACGANGTTAAGGTGCCACCAACCTCCTCTGGTACGAGCCCCAGTTAAGGTGCCACCAACCACCTCTGGTACGAGCCCCAGTTAAGGTGCCACCAACCTCCTCTGGTACGAGCCCCAGTTAAGGTGCTACCAACCTCCTCTGGTACGAGCCCCAGTTAAGGTGCCACCAACCTCCTCTGGTACGAGTCCCAGTGGGGCTACCCCCTGAGTTTGCTGCAATGCTTTTGTAAGAGAAAAATATAACCAAATTATGTTGTTAATTTCCTTATAATAGTTAGACACAATGCATAGATACATTTCATATAAATAGTCTATAATTTGCAGTGGTGTAAAGTACTTAAGTAAAAATACTTGAAAGTAGCACTTAAGGAGTTGTACTTTACTATTTATATTTTTTTGACAACTTTTGCTTTTACTTCACTACATTCCTAAAGAAAAATAATGTACTTTTTACGACATACATTTTCCCTGACACCCAAAAGTACTAGTTACATTTTGAATGCTTAGCAGGACAGGAAAATGGTCCAATTAACACACTAATCAAGAKAACATCCCAAAATGCAACTGCCTCTGATCTGGCGGACTCACTAAACACAAATGCTTCGTTTGTAAATTATGTCTGAGTGTTGGTGTGCCCCTGGCTATCCATTCGTAAAAAATAAAAATAAAATGGTGCCGTCTCGTTTGCTTAATATAAAGGAATTTGAAATTATTCATGCTTTTACTTTTAATACTTAAGAATATTTTAGCAATTAAATTTAAATTTTGATACTTAAAAATCAAATCAAATGTTATTTGTCACATACACATGTTTAGCAGATGTTATTGCGGGTGTAGCGAAAATATACAGTACGTATTATTAAATACTTTTTGACTTTTACTCAAGTAGTATTGTACTGGGTGACTTTCCCTTTTATTTTCATGTTCTATTAAGTATGACAACTGGGTACTTTTTCCACCACTGATAATTTGATATTATGGTTTGGCCAAGTCCGTCGACATCGAGAAAAAAGAATTATAGGCCTAGTAGAACTACAATTCCCATGTATATCTGCATGTAAAGCGCATGTGCGCCTGGTCCATTTCCCGGTCCGACCTTCTCATATAAATACGCAGGGTTACTAGACAAGAGTTCGTCAGAAAATACGAACCCAATGATTCCTATATGTCCAGTGGTCTCCTTCACCTATGGTGAGTTAACGTTAATAAAAATGATTAAATAGGTAACAAGATTATCAATTAATAATTTATAACATTTACGGGGAACGCTGGGGTTGGTCGGTGTGTCCTTGAGGTGCTCTTTCTGCCTGTTTTACGCCTCTGCAGTGCACTGTATGCGGGGGTCTTGCTTCAAACAGTAGCTAGCTAGCTAACCAGCGCTAGCCCACCGTTCACCCTCGATGTATCTGTCCCTTTTCTGCAGTGCCCAGCCGGCTTGGTGAAGATGCCAAAATGGCTACTGGCAACTACTTTGGATTTACCCACGGTGGTGCTGCACAGTACAGGTAGGATATGACTCCTTGGAATTGGAAATATGCGATCCTTCACCGCGGGAGCCCAATTTAAAGGACGGTCGGTGCTATCAGGGATCCTTGGGACCTTCACTAGCCTTAACAATAACCCTTAACTAACCAATAAAACAAATATATATACTTCAATGGTGGTGGTGGTGGGGGGGACACGTCCCAAGGATTCCGGACCTTTAAAGGATCCCCCAGAGGAAGTTGTGGCCTCTACTTTGCTGTAATATCCTGTCCTCGATGGGAAATTCACGTTTAGGTTCCACCTCCGATATAATTTGAAGGTTACTTATACATATTCAATAAATGGTTGTGGGAATTTACACATGGAGTTAATAATCAATCAATAAAATGTTATAAAGCCCCTTTTTACATCAGCCGATGTCACAGTGCTATCCTATGCAGATGTAGAAGCATGGTGGCTAGGAATAAACATCAACAAATAGGGCACTGACAGCTGTCAGTGTAGCTAGCATGGTAACATTAGCAAACTAGCTATCTTGCTAACCATATCGAGTTAGCGAATCAAATTAAAGTTTATTTGTGTAGACCTTACAGTGAAATGCTTACTTTACAGGCCCTTACCAACAGTGCGATTTTTAAGTAAACAAAAGAAAAGAAAAAGGTATTAGGTGAACGACATAAGTAAAGAAATAAAAGCAACTGTAAAAAGACAGTGAAAAATAACATTATAGCCTCCCTACTGTTATCTGTTGCTGTTTTTTATTTTTGTATTTTTTTTTACTACACAGCATTCACAAGATTAGGTTCTGGAACTGATTGGTTCTGGAGCTGATTGGTTCTGGAGCTGGATTTGTTAAGTCTCTTTTTGGTTAAACGTCATCACCGATTGGAAACTACTGGCGTATATTTTGAATTTGCCATCTATTATCTCAAGTTTTGTCATCTTCCATAAATTGGGGCTGTGAATCTGCCAGTTTATGCTTGATCCAGAAATATGGTCTGGGGCTTCGTCTGGAGGGTGTGAGCAGAGCATGCAGATGCCAAATTGATCTCCATACCCCAAATTTTGTGACAATGCAGAGGGCGCTCTTTTAGCTTTGACATGATTGGTTGATGGTAGGTGGGGTGGTGGGGGTGGCAGTTCCAGTATAAACACTCAGGTCATTAACAACCGCTCTGCTCAGTATAAATGACCTGACTTCTGTAGATACAGATTGACCATGAAGAGCCTTCAACTTTCTGATTTAACAAACAATGGCATGCTGGTCGGCGGTAACATTCAAATATAACGCAGTCCTGAAACTAAATGCAGCTAGGCTGGAAAAATACATTTTATTTTATTTATTTAACCTTTTTAACTAGGCAAGTCAGTTAAGAACACATTCTTATTTACAATGACGGCCTACCAAAAGGCCTCCTGCGGGGACGGGGGATAAAAAATAAATATAGGATAAAACATGCATCACGACAAGATAGACAACACTACATAAAGAGAGACCTAAGACGACAACATAGCATGGCAGCAGGGCACATGGCAGCAGGGCACATGGCAGCACAGCACGGTACAAACCATTATTGTGTACAGACAACAGCACAAAGGGCAAGAAGGTAGAGACAACAATACATCACGCAAAGTAGCCACAACTGTCAGTAAGAGTGTCCATGATTGAGTCTTTGAATGAAGAGATKGAGATAAAACWGTCCAGTTTGAGTGTTTGCAGCTCGTTCCAGTCGCTAGCTRCAGMGAACTGAAAAGRCGMGYGACCCAGGGATGTGTGTGCTTTGAGGACCTTTAACAGAATGTGACTGGCAGAACGGGTGTTGTATGTGAAGGATGAGGGCTGCAGTAGATATCTCAGATAAGGGGGAGTGAAGCCTGAGGGTTTTATAAATAAGCATCAACCGGTGGGTCTTACGACGGGTATACAGAGATGACCAGTTTACAGAGGAGTATAGAGTGCAGTGATGTGTCCTATAAGGAGCATTGGTGGCAAATCTGATGGCTGAACGGTAAAGAACATCTAGCCGCTCAAGAGCACCCTTACCTGCCGATCTATAAATTACGTCTTTGTAATCTAGCATGGGTAGGATGGTCATCTGAATCGGGGTTAGTTTGGCAGCTGGGTTGAAAGAGGAGCGATTACGATAGAGGGAACCAAGTCTAGATTTAACTTTAGCCTGCATCTTTGATATGTGCTGAGAGAAGGACAGTGTACCGTCTAGCCATACTCCCAAGKACTTGTATGAGGTGACTACCTCAAGCTCTAAACCCTCAGAGGTAGTAATMACACCTGTGGGAAGAGGGGCATTCTTCTTACCAAACCACATGTCCTTTTGTTTTGGAGGTGTTCAGAACAAGGCTAAGGGCAGAGAAAGCTTGTTGGAGACTAAGAAAGCTTTGTAGAGCATTTAACACAAAATCCGGGGAGGGGCCAGCTTAGTATAAGACTATCTTCTGCATATACAGTTGAAGTCGGAAGTTCACATACTCCTTAGCCAAATGCATTTAAACTCAGTTTTTCACAATTCTTGACATTTATTTCTAGTAAAAATTCCCTGTCTTAGGTCAATTAGGATCACCACTTTATTTTAAGAATGTGAAATGTCAGAATAATAGTAGAGAGAATGATTTATTTCAGCTTTTATTTCTTTCATCACATTAGCAGTGAGTCAGAAGTTTACATACACTCAATTAGTATTTGGGAGCATTGCCTTTAAATTGTTTAACTTTCGTCAAACGTTTTGCGCAGCCTTCCACACATTTCCCAGAATAAGTTGGGTGAATTTTGRCCCATTCCTCCTGACAGAGCTGGTGTAACTGAGTCAGGTTTGTAGGCCTCCTTGCTCGCACACACTTTTTCAGTTCTGCCTCCTTTGTTCTATAGGATTGAGGTCAGGGCTTTATGATGGGCACTCCAATACCTTGACTTTGTCATGCACACAGTAGATGTCCTAACCGACTTGCCAAAACTATAGTTTGTTAACAAGAAATTTGTGGAGTGGTTGAAAAAYGAGTTTTRATGACTGGATGTAAACTTCCAACTTCAACTGTAAATGGWTGAGAGGTTCCTACTGCCTGAGCTATGTTGATGTAAATTGAGAAGAGTGTGGGGCCTAGGATCGAGCCTTGGTGTACTCCCTTGTTGACAGGCAGTGGCTGAGACGACATATGTTCTGACTTTATACACTGCACTCTTTGAGAGAGGTAGTTAGCATACCAGGCCAAAGACTCCTCAGAGACACCAATACTYCTTAACCGGCMCACAAGAATGGAATAGTCCTCCGTATCRAATGCTTTGGCCAAGTCCAATAAAAATAGCATCACAACATTGCTTAGAATCAAGGGCAATGGTGACATCATTGAGGACCTTTAAAGTTGCAGTGACACATCMACAACCTGAGTGGAAACCTTCATTACTCKAGACCACCGGTGTGATGGTAATACGKTCACCGCATCAGCCCTAATGACAGCCCACTTGKAGTTTGCYAAAAAGGCACCTATAGTACTCTCAGACAAGATTCTCTGGTCTGATGAAACCAAAATTAAACTGTTTGGCCTAAATGCCAAGCGTCACATCTGGAGGAAACCTGTCACCATCCCTACGGGGAAGCATGGTGGTGGCAGCATCATGCTGTGGGGATGTTTTTCAGCGGCAGGAACTGGGAGACTAGTCCGGCTCGAGGGAAAGATGAACAGAGCAAAGTACAGAGAGATCCTTGATGAAAACCTGCTCCAGAGCGCTCAGGACCTCAGACTGGGTGAAGGTTCACCTTCCAACAGAACAACAACCCTAAGCTCACAGCCAAGAACGCACTGGAGTGGCTTCGGGACATGTCTCTGAATGTCCTTGAGTTGCCCAGCTAGAGCCCGGACTTGAACCTGATCAACCATCTCTGGATAGACCTGAAAATAGCTGTGCAGCGACGCTCCCCATCCAACCTGACAGAGCTTGAGAGGATCTGCAGAGAAGAACGGGAGAAACTCTCCAAATACAGGTGTACCAAGCCTGTAGTGTCATTCCCAAGAAGACTCAAGACTGTAATCACTGCCAAAAGTATTGACTAAAGTGTCTGAATACTTATGTAATATTTCAGTTTTTTATTTTCAAAAAATGTATAAACCTGTTTTTGCTTTTTCATTGAGATATTATGTGTTAGTTGACAAGGAGGGGGGAACTTAAATACATTGTAGAATAAGGCTGTAACGTAACAAAATGTCAAGGGGTCTGAATACTTTCCGAATGTACTGTCTTTGTGTTATTTTGCAATGACTGAGTTATTTAATTTGTATGAATCTTTTTTTAAATTGCATTTCTTCCACTTTCACATTTTATTTGTTGTAGATTTGTTGACACACAATGATAGTTTTAAATCTGACTTTATAACACCAATGTCAAATCGAAGGGGTTTGAATACTTTTGCAAGACACTGTATCTTGCTGTCACCTATCGTACACAAACCTCCAAAAGCACAGCTAATCTAGAGTCCAGAGGTGTGGATTTCTCTTCTGATGCTCTCTGGTCTTGTCAGAAGAGCTGTGGAGACGACCGGTGATGGTTCTGATGCTCTCTGGTCTTGTCAGAAGAGCTGTGGTTTTGGACTCCCTGAATGTCACTGACTGGGGTTCCCCGAGAAGGCATTTTGGTATCAGACATTATTCCAGCACATTTTCTGTGTATCAGCCTACAATTCATTTGAAATGGTCTGCTGTGCACAGTGAGTGATTTTTGTTTTCCACTGTTTGTGTCAACGTCTACTGCAGAAGTCATTTATTTAACCAGGAAGTTCAAAAGGAAATAGTCTACTAGAACACAGCTGTAGGAGGCTACCCAATATTTCTATCCAAAACAACTTAGGTCGACAACCTAGATGGCTGTTGTCGTACCAAGAGGATTGTGCCGTTTAACCCCATTTAAAACACAACAGTATTTACGAGAAACCGTTATAGGCCTATTTAGTTTGTAACGTTTAATGACATTTTAGTTGTGGGGTGCTGTTTTTAAATGTTTTTTTCAGGGCAGTTCTCCTGTGTCTCTGTCTGTCTGTGTTTTTGAAAGCACGTTTCCTGTAGCAGCAGCTTAGAGCTCATTGATRGAAAGCCAAGACTATTCTTCATGGCATTAACAGGCAGAGCATGGTGGCTCTTTCTGCCTTGTCAGCTCGCTGGCCACTGGACAAAATGGCATCGCCCCCCTCCCACCTCCCTCTATTGTCAGAGACCAATGGTGTGAAATCATCCGTAAGGAAATGAATGGGACAACGGTACACCATATCTTCAGTGATTAATTTGTGTAGAAAACTTTATTTTAATAACTTTTAAATGACACAAATCACTAATTTTAAACATTTATCAATTTTTCCCAGATATATTAAACCAGAAAAGGGAATGTGCTCCTGTTTTTCTTACTGAGTCGTCTGGTTTTAAAGATGAGGAATTGGCACCAAAACTACTTTTGAATAATCTGAGTGCGCATGTTTCTCGACAGAATTCTACTCTACCGTTGAGGAATGGTCTGTTATGATATCTGGTTCATATATGACTAAAATGCTGCCTATGCTACTACATGTTTCTGCTGCTTTGCAGTTGGCTGTTTTGGGATCAGGCATAACTGAAACGTCAGATTTTTATACAAAATCTACCTCTTGTTATGTATTATATTTTTTTWATTATTTGACATGTGATTTTAAGATCCCCATTTTAGATGTTGCTAAAGCAGTGGGTACTCTTCCTGGGGTGAAACATGACATAATACAGAACATTAATAGATGACGACAGATCTACACAGAGCTCCAACGGTATTGGGACAGTAACCCCTCATGTGTTGTGGCTCTGTACTGCAGCACTTTGGATTTGAAATGATACAATGACTGAGGTTTAAGTGCAGACGGTCAGCTTTTAATTTGAGGGTATTTTCATATCAGCTGAGCTGTTTAGAAAATTACAGCTCTTCTCCCTATTTTAGGTGGAGTAAAACGTTTAGTGTTTGGTCACATTTCATAGCAATCGCTTGACTACATCAAGCTTGTGAGTACAAATTTGCTGTTTTTGTTTTGGTAATATTTCAGGTAATTATTTTGCACCAATCGAAATAAATAGTTGATATTGTGTCACTTTTTTAAAATTGTAAATAAGAATATAATATATTTCTAAACACTACATTTTAAAGTGGCTGCTACCATGATTACCGATAATCCGGGACTGAATCGTGAATACCGAGTGAAGAAAGTTAGACGCACATATCATATCCCAAAGACATGTTAACCTCTCACCATTTACAGTAACAGAAATCCAATCCATGTATATTTGTTAGATGTATGATATTTGTGCCTCTAACGTTCTCACTAAATCAACTTAACTCCGAGCAATCCAATCTTACAGGGATGTTGGGGAATGCTGTGTCTCTTTTTTTGTTTTTGTTTTTACAGACACTCGACTGCTATTCAACCAGATTTTCCATATGGATCGAACTGTGGCTTCTGGTAAGGGTAACTCACTGCTAACTCTAGCAGGCTTGTAACTGCATGTCGCTCATGGCTAGTCGAACACTGAACTTGTCATTGCGGGAAAAGCTGAAACATCAATCAATGGTCGAGTCAGTTCCACTTTTATTTTGTATTTTTTGCGGCAACATTTTTAAATGTTTTATTTATTTATTTATTTAAATATTTTTTATTCAGCAGGTTATGTTGTGAAATAGGATTTTAGAAACGCTGTCTTTTATTACTTATTGTCACGACCACAAGCACCTTTCCCCCCCACTCCTATTGATACATTTAGTTTTATTAAGTCAGTTGCATTGTGGGAAGTTAAAAATAATTTTGTGATTTTAATCTTTTTTTCTTTTTTTAACAAACATTTAATTTAATAAAAATATTTAATCAGTTATCTTCCTCAAATGATAGGGATGATGAGGGAATCTTTGCGAGATGGAGGGAATCTGATTTTATTGGTCCTTAGAATAGAAATTTACCTGGCTAAAAGGTGAGCCACTTTGATATGACCGGTTATCCCGAGTTGAACTCTGAGTTGACCAACGTTTTTGCTCTGTCACTATGGGTTCTTGTCGGGCCGACTCTTTTCTCTGTATATATCAATGATGTCGCTCTTGATCCACCTCTACGCAGACAACACCATTCTGTATACATCTGGCCCTTCTTTCCACACTTAACTAACCTCCAGATGAGCTTCAACACCATACAACACTCCTTCCGTGGCCTCCAACTGCTCTTAAATGCTTGTAAAACTAAATGCATGCTCTTCAACCGATCGTTGCCCGCACCCGACCGTCCGACTAGCATCACTACTCTGGACGGTTCTGACTTAGAATATGTGGACAACTACAAATACCTAGGTGTCTGGTTACTGTAAACTCTTCTTCCAGACTTGCATTTTTAAGCATCTCCAATCCAAAATTAAATCTAGAATCTGCTTCCTATTTCGCAACAAAGCCTCCTTCACTCATGCTGCCAAACATACCCTCGTAAAACTGACCATCCTACCGATCCTTTACAAAATAGCCTACAACACTACTCAGCAAATTGGATGTAGTCTATCACAGTGCCATCCGTTTTGTCACCAAAGCCCCATATACCACCCACCACTGCGACCTGTATGCTCTCGTTGGCTGGTCCTCACTACATATCCGTCACCAAACCCACTGGCTCCAGGTCATCTACAAGTCTTTGCTAGATAAAGCTCTGCCTTATTCAGCTCACTGGTCACCATAGCAACACCCACCCGTAGCACGCGCTCCAGCAGGTATATCTCACTGGTCACCCCCAAAGCCAACACCTCCTTTGGCTGCCTTTCCTTCCAGTTCTCTGCTGCCAGTGACTGGAACGAATTGCAAAAATCACTGAAGTTGGAGACTTATATCTCCCTCACTAACTTTAAGCATCGGCTGTCAGAGCAGCTTACCGGTTGGTGTAGCTGTACACAGCCCATCTGTAAATAGCCCATCCAACCAACTACCTACCTCATCCCCATATTTGTTTTTGTTTTTCTGCTCTTTTGCACCCCAGTATTTCTACTTGAACATCCTCATCTGCTCATCTATCACTCATCTATCTATCACAGTGTTAATCTGCTGAATTGTAATTACTTTGCTACTATTGGCCTTTTTATTGCCTTACCTCCTTACTTCATTTGCACACACTGTACATAAATAGAAACATCTTTGTTTGTTTGTGTAACTCTGTTGTTTTTGTCGCTTTGCTTTATCTTGGCCAGGTCGCAGTTGTAAAGGAGAACTTGTTCTCAACTGGCCTACCTGGTGAAAAAATAAAAAATGAATTGTGTGTAGATTGAGGGAGGGGGGGGGGTAATTTTGATCCATTGGCTTCAGAATGTGAAGGAATACTTTATGAATACATGAGGTATTTCGCGTCAAAGCTGTGTACATACCGTCACAAGCAAACACCAAGGCGGCTCTCGGCAAACTGTAAAAGGGTCATTAGCTAGCAAGAATCCTCTCACCCAGAGCCGTCTTTGTCACGGGTGACGTTAACCAWGCACTTTTTTAAAAACAAACATCACCATGTATCACAATGTGCTAGACCATGTCGTTGTTCCACATTTTGTTGTTACAGAATTTAAAATATAATAAAATGAGTTTTTTTTTTTTACTGTCCCACACAATGTCGAAGTGGAATTTACGTTTTTCGACTTTATTTTATTTTTTACAAATGAATTTWAAAAAATGACGTCAGTAAGTATTCAAACWYTTTWTTTTATTTATTTTATTAAGTTCAGGAGTAAATTTTACAAACAAGTCCCATAATAAGTTGCATGGACTCACTGTGCAATAATAGTATTGAACTTTTTTAATTTTTTTTAATCACTACCTCATCTCCACATGCAATTATCTGTAAGGTCCCTCAGTCGAGCAGTGAATTTCAACCACAAAGACCAGGGAGGTTTTCCAATGCCTCGCAAGGAAGGGCACCTCTTAGTAGCAAACATTGAATTATCCCTTTGAGCGTGGTGAAGTTATTAATTACACTTTGGATGCTGTATCGATACACCCAGTCACTACAAAGACGTCCTTCCTAACTCAGTTGCCAGAGAGGAAGGGATTTCACCATGAGGCCAATGGTGACTTTAAAACAGAGTTTAATGGATATGATAGGAGAAAACTACAATGTTGTTGATCCATCCTCAGTTAACTCCACAATACTAACCTAATTGACAGAGTGAAAAGAAGGAAGCCTGTACAGAATACAAATATTCTGTGTGCAACAAGGCACCAAAGTAATACTGGAAGAAAAAAAAAAGTGAAGCAATTCACTTTTTGTTCTGAATACAAAGTGTTATGTTTGGGGGGAAAATCCAATACAACACGTTACTGAGTACCAGTGACCTTTCGGCAGGACAATAACCTAAAACACAAAGACAAATCTACACTGCAGTTGCTTACCAAGTCCAAGTTAGTTTTGACTTAAATCTACTTGAGAATCTATGGCAAGACCTGACTAGTTGTCTAGCAATGATCAACAACCAATTTGACAGAGCTTGAAGAATTTAAAAGATTAGTAGGCAACTGTTGCACAATCCAGGTGTGGAAAGCTCTTAGAGCCTTACCCAGAAAGACTCACAGCTGTAATCACTGCCAAAGGTACTTCTACAAAGTATTGACTTATGTAAATTAGATTTCTGTATTTAATTTTCAATATATTTATTGAAAGTTTTCGCTATCATTATGGGGTATTGTGTGTAGTTGGGTTAGAGAATCTATTTAATTCATTTTAAATTCAGGCTGTAATACAACAAGGTGGGATAAGTTAAGGGGTCTGAATACTTTCTGAAAGCTACTAATATCTGTGACGTGTAAAAAGCCATCCCCCACCCCCCACTTCGGACAATCAGTTCACGTATCTCTGTTCCTACAAGCAGCAACTTGAGGTAGCCCCCAACACACAGAAATGTTAGGCGCTGGACAGAGGAGGCAGACTTAATGCTGCAGGACTGTTTTTGAGAATACTGGTTGGAATATGTTCAAAGATTCATCCACCCAGGACTCCAGAACATCGTTAGTCACAGGCTTCATTAGGAAATGTGTTTTTATGTACTAGGGCTGATCCTATCCTCTAACGTAGGGCTGGGCGATATATCGAAATCATGTTTTGAGGGTGATATTCCTTTGCTTCTTCTGTGCTGTGTGCAATGATTATCATCATTTTCAATCACAATGATGATAATAACTAACAATCAATAGCTTTGACCAATCCCCGAGGTTTGTAAGACCATGGGATTAATAATAATAATTAGGCAAAGACTCAGCTTATGCAAAAGGTTTGTACAGGTTATTCACGAGAGCGCTCTAAAGTCAAGAATGCAAACAGTCTTTATAACACACACACACAAACAAGTTTAAATCTTAAGCTACGCCTTGCTCAGACAGTCGGGGTTTTTCCACTACACAGATACATTGTTTAATCTGCAACATGTTTCATAATTTTCTGCAAGCCTAACAGTTTCTCCCCTCCACGGGTGGAGACAGAATGTCCTGTAAGGAACACAGTAGTACAACTTGTCTGTCGATAGCTCCTCTTATCATTTGTTTCACACTTGCACCCTGCTTACGTACTAAACAGGAACAAATGGTCCTTGTTCTAATTCTGACTAAAACTACACACATCAGATTATAGTCTTATGATTCTAATACATTTCATAAAATTATATGGTTTCAGGGTGGAATATTTTAATCATTACCATTTAAGCATATAATTCCCTAATCATGGACGGGCTAACATGCTGTTCGCGATAGACTGAAGGGTATGGTCATAAAAATGTAACTATTTTACCTTGTTAGCTAGCAAATAGAGCCAAGTTGGCTGAACTTTAAATATAAAGATTAGCTGGCTACTCACATGGGTTTGTGCTTGAGAGATTGTTAATGTTCTTTTTAATGCCACAAGAAGTTAGTCATTATTAGTGGATGTGGTAAATTTAACAAAAACATTTGTTTTCATAGACTTCAAAGCTAGATCAGTGACTATTGCAACAACAAAAAACGGGTTAAACCTTTTTTATAAAATAATTAGTGGGTCTTATGGTTGTGGAAGGCTCATATTTAGCTTTATTTATATTTAGGTATAATTTCACAAGCCCTGAATTAGATTTATTGCGGAYCATTTGAAATTCAGTGTATTGGACCAGTTTGGAGAAAATGGTCATTGTGAATCACCCGTACATTTTGAGGAAATTGAGAAGATTTTTCGGTCATATTGCCCAGCCCTATGTTGCCCACAAAAACAACCCGGACAAACCCCAACCAAAAGCCCTGGATGAACAGAGATATCCGTACAACGCTGCGAGCCCGTACTGCAGCATTCAATGTCAGCAGAAATTAACGCTGATGACCTCCTTCAAAACCATTAGGGACGCATAAAGACAATAGACTCAAACTTGAATTGACGTTTAACAACACTCTCTCTACGCATCTGCAAGGACTACAGACCTATCACAGACTACAAAGACAAATCCAGCTGTGTGGTGCCCACCGCTGGCACCCCTCCCAAACACATTCTATGCCCGCTTCGAGGCAGACAATGCAGAGCCATCCAGAAAGACTCTCGTTGCTCCGGACGACCAGGTGCTTTCGCCTTCCAAAGCTGATGTGAGAAACTTTCGAGTGAATACTCAAAGCCACGGGCCCAGATGGCATCACTGGCCGCGTCCTCCTGAGTGCTGACCATCTTCTCTGACATATTCAACGTGTCCCAGGCTGTAGTCCGTGCTGACCAACTGGCGGGCATCTTCTCTGACATATTCAACGTGTCCCTGTCCCAGGCTGTAGTCCCCACCTGTTTAAGGACACCATCACAGTGCCCAATATGATCAAACGAGGTGACGTGCCCAAATGACTGTCGCACTCACCTCGGTCATCATGAAGTGCTCTTGAGAGGCTGGTCATCAAGACCAGCATACTAGGCACACTGGACCCATTCCAATTTGCCTACCGCTCCAACAGAGCCACGGAAAATGCTATTTCCATCACTATTCACACAGCCTTAACACACCTGGACAACAGGAACATCTATATGGGAATGCTGTCTAGGAATGCTGTCATTGACTACAGTTCATTGACCACAGTTCAGAGTTCAACACTATTGTTTCCCTCCAAGCTCAGAGCTCTGTACATCACCCTCTGCAACTGGATCCTGGTGTTCCTGATGGGCAGACCACAGGCTGTGAGGATCCGGCAACAACACCTCTTAACACAGAGGTGTGTGTCCTCTGCTGTACTCCTGGTTCACCCACTATTACGTGGCTATGCGTAACAAACTCCGTCAAGTTTGCTGACGACACCACTGTTATAGGCCTGACGATCAACGACGAGTAGAAAGGAGGTATCTACTTATCTCCCAGGACAAATTTAGCATGTGTCAGCATATGGTCTCACAAGGGGTCTGAGGATCTCATCTCGGTACCTAATGGCAGTCTGGCGAGCACATGGAGGGCTGTGCAGCCCCCCAAAGAAATGCCACACCATGACTGACCCACCGCCGAACCGGTCATGCTGGAGGATGTTGCAGGCAGCAGAACGTTCTCCACGGCGTCTCCAGACTCTGTCACGTCTGTCACATGTGCTCAGTGTGAACCTGCTTTCATCTGTAGAAGAGCACAGGGCGCCAGTGGCGAATTTGCCAATCTTGGTGTTCTCGGCAAATGCCAAACGTCCTGCCCGGTGTTGGGCTGTAAGCACAACCCACCTGTGGACGTCGGCCTCATACCACCCTCATGGAGTCTGTTTCTGACCGTTTGAGCAGACACATGCACATTTGTGGCCTGCTGGAGGTCATTTTGCAGGGCTCTGGCAGTGCTCCTCCTTGCACAAAGGCGGAGGTAGCGGTCCTGCTGCTGGGTTGTTGCCCTCCTACGGCCTCCTCCACGTCTCCTGATGTACTGGCCTGTCTCCTGGTAGCGCCTCCATGCTCTGGACACTACGCTGACAGACACAGCAAACCTTCTTGCCACAGCTCGCATTGATGTGCCATCCTGGATGAGCTGCACTACCTGAGCCACTTGTGTGGTTGTAGACTCCGTCTCATGCTACCACTAGAGTGAAAGCACCGCCAGCATTCAAAAGTGACCAAAACATCAGCCAGGAAGCATAGAACTGAGAAGTGGTCTGTGGTCACCACCTGCAGAACCACTGCTTTATTGAGGGTGTCTTGCTAATTGCCTATAATTTCCACCTTTTGTCTATTCCATTTGCACAACAGCATGTGAAATTTATTGTCAATCAGTGTTGCTTCCTAAGTGGACAGTTTGATTTCACAGAAGTGTGATTGACTTGGAGTTACATTGTGGTGTTTAAGTGTTCCCTTAATTTTTTTGAGCAGTGTATATAGTTGGTTCAGAGTTTGTTGTGATATTTCAACCTGTGTGTCTTGACCTCGTCTGGCGTGGATGGACAAAATCAACATGGCGTGCGTGCCCCGGTGTAGTCAGCATGTCAGGATGGCTCGCAGCATCGTCAAAGACCCCACACATCCCAGCCACGAGCTGTTCGCTCCCTTACCGTTGGGCAGGTGCTATCAGAACATAAAATCTGATACCATTTTAGGCTCTGAGTTTCTGTTTACGAAGCCATCAGACTGCTGAACAGTAGAACTGAACTGACCTGCTCTGAGTTCTACACACACACACACACACAGACACACACACACACATCCATCACAACTGCTACTACTAACGTTAGGTTCTTCGTCTTCACAATTTAAACACTTGCTCCTTTAACCAAAATATTGGACTATAAATTGTGCCGTCCTGTATTATACTTTATACTTTACCACTTTATACTATTTATTCTATTCTACTGAGACATTTTACTTTATGTTCCTATTATCTTTCATAAATGTATTGTTGCGTTGTCCAGAAGGAACCGGCAAGTAAGCATTTCATTGGCTGGTGTATCCCGTACATACGATTTTAATAAAACATGAAGCGTGACCAGCCATTTTGAATTATTAAACGGGCTCATTGAGACTGACATCAAGATGGATGCCCTTCTTCTTATAGACTAGACCTCTCTCTGCACATCTTGGAATTCAGAGGAATTAGATAGGTTCTGTTGAATTAAACTAAACTCAATTCCCGTGGCAATTAGAAAGGCATTGTTTGTCAGTGCATGGTGACAATAGGCCTACTTGTAAACATTCTGTAGTTGATTTTTCTATGTTTTGAGGAATGGTCACACAAGTGCTAGGCTATATGGATAGTAAATCCATACTGTGGTTAAATTGACTGAGTTGATGCAATGACAAATAGTTTACATCAAAATAAAAACTTGTAGACATAATTTTTTTATGCCCCTTTTTAAACTACTACTATACAAAAATGAACGCAACATGCAACAGTCTCAACTTATTTTGTAATTTAACCTTTTATTTAACTAGGCAAGTCCGTTAAGAACAAATTCTTATTGACAATGACTGCCTACCCCGGGCCAAACCCGGACGAYKCTGGGCCAATTGTGTGCTCCCAATCACGGCCAGATGTGATACAGCCTGGATTTGAACCAGGGTCTGTAGTGACGCCTCTTGCACTGAGATGCAGTGCTTTAGATCGCTGCGCCAATCGGGAGCCCACTAGACGGACCTGGTCAACAGTAGTGCATAGTCTGTGTTGGAAGGAATAGGCTAGGGGCTACACTGCACTCTCCTCCACTAAGAGACCTCTTTTGGTCTGCTGCTCATCAGGGAAATAATCAAAAGGATTTTCCTGAATACCGCCATTCTCTCGCCTCCACACTTTGCCTTTCTCGCTCTCTCGTTCTCTTTCTGTCGCTCGCTCTCTCTCTTTCCTGTCCCGTTCTTTTCTTCTCTTGCCCTCTTTCCTATTCCTATTTCCTCCCCATTTGATGCAGTGATTTCTCTCTTGCTCGCTCAGTGTGTGTTGTCAAAATATTCAAGGCATTCCTTTAAATCGTTCTCCATTTTTAAACATGCCGACGGCCTGACATCTTTCTACACCTATAGAAGCATATAAGGCTGGCTTTCATTTTCCTAAACTGATGAATATATATATTTTTTTAAATAAATGGATGATTTGATTGGCCCTTCAAACTGGATGCCAGTTCCACTGCATTGTTCTCATTGTTCCCCTCTAATCAGGGACTCATTTTAGACCTGGGACACCAGAGGCGGGCGATTTCCCCTCTAATTGTAGTTGGCACATTGTGGTTTTTGACTCAACCGTCCTGAAGTTGGAGCTGAGCCAATCAGTGGACTTGGGCAAGGAGAAACAAATATCTCACTCCTCCGTCGCGCCCCCCCTGTAGTCGTAGTACTATCAAAGATGGTGGATAAATTAAGTTTACCATGGGAGGGAGGGGGGGGGGGTGGTCTGTTCCTGTCTACTTAAGGGGGCGGCTCCCCCATAGGCACCAATGCGATAGCAGCTGGGTCTGGTCTACTTACTAAATTGATTTCAACTTGAGCCAGAAAGATGCAGAAAACGCAGCGAGTGGGGTGTCTCACTTCCTTATCCGAGCTTGATGGCAGCAGCCCAGGTCTCCACTTTGTCCTTTGATTCCATCTAATGTGAGGGAGGGGGGGGAATAGAGAAAATGGAGATCGAACTGTTTGCCAAAAGTGTATGTTTAAGCAAATAACCACTTTCGTAGTTAGCTACAGCGTTGTTTAGTTAACAAAGTCAGAACACACATGCTTTGATATCAATGGTAGTAGGCGTAACAGGCTGACCACACCGCTCGCGTTGCAAAATAAATTTAGAAATCCATGTTATTCTATTATTGCACCCACACTGCTCGCGCGCGCCAACGAGCGTCTGCGTTGCCAAGGGCTAAAATAGAAATCAGTTCTATTTCTGACGGAGATCGCGCTGTAAGTCCTGCCTCTCCCATCTCCTCATTGGTTTATAGAAGCGGGTATCCACGTGCCATCTCCTCATTGGTTATACCCACGTGGGTGATTGAAAGACAAACTGTTTTGCAAGTTGTCATGGTAATACTATGAAAGTGTAGATGCCAATCACCATATAAGTTCAAAGATGAAAAAGCCTGGAAGGAGGAGAGATGACTAGAAACGATTCGGTTGACCGTTTTATGTGTGAATTGATTGTCGGAGTAGAGGACCTTGTGCATTTCAAGTAAAATAACAACTCAATGTTTATTTCCCAGGACAAATTAGCTAGCAACAGCATCTAGCTAACTAGCTAAATTGCCATAAATGTTTAATGCTTTTCGACCTGTCCCCAAATTAATGTCATTGGTTCATAGTTTTGTTTTGATATTTTAACCTGCGTGTCGTGATCGCGTTTGGTGTAGGGGGGCAAAATATATTTATGCACGATGGTGCGCAGCCGGTTTTGGGTTCCGTATGAGCGTTTTGACGAGCAAGGAAACGTGCCGCGCGGCGTTGCGCTAGTTAAGTGCTCTCCGCGGCAGACAGCCGTTCCGGCTAATACCTGTCCGTCACAGAAAGTTATGCTAGGCCTACTAATCTGAACAGTCTGTATGTTAATCATTTGTGGATCTGTCCTCTTCGTATTGCTGGAGGTCAACAAGTAGGCTGCTAGTGATGTCATAATAGTCAGGTCACCGATGACAACAAGGCATGTTGAATGACTGGTAGGCTAGTCGTCAGATCTGATGGATAAGGTCAGGGATGGCGATCTGAAACAAGCTCATTTAGCCCTAGTTCAGTTCATATTCCACATTTCCTACAGTAAGATGGACTACTATGTTGAATCCAGTAATTTAATTATTCAGAGTTCTCCCCAAACAAAATTGTAGCCAGTTTACATTTTCGCTAGATTATCCACATGAAGACACCTACTAATTTAAGAATAATCATTATCCCTAAATTGAACCCCCAAAAATGTGTCGTTGAGACCACCTCAATTTAATTTAGGATCCAACATTGTTTAAGAGTCTCTATTCTAGGTTTCAGGAAATGGCAATTAAATGTAAAAWWWTWTWTWTTTTTTAAATGAATTAGGAGGAAGTTGACTCTCACCCTCCGGACCTCCCCCTACCCATCCTTAGGCCTACATCAGCACCACCAAAATGTAGTCACAGCCACGGTACTGACTTTCCTTCTCTCAGCAGTCACACCAAACCTGATCTCTCTCTCTCTCTCTCTCTCTCTCTCTCTCCAGTCAGCAGCCAGCTGCGGGGGTGGCCTACACCCACCCTACCACCGTGGCCAGCTACACCGTACACCAGGCACCGATGGCGGCCCACTCCGTGGCAGCAGCCTACGCTCCCACCGGCGCCGCCGTTGCCGTAGCCAGGCCTGCCCCTGTCGCCGTGGCAGCAGCAGCCACTGCCGCAGCCTACGGCGGGTACCAACCGGCGCACGCCACCGCTGACTACGGCTACGCACGCCAGCCGGATGTCCCCCCGCCGCCCCCCCCGGTCACGTCCCAGAACTACCAGGTAGGATACCAGGTAACTAACATCCCACCTCAATGTTATATTCAACATGTTAGCGTTTTGGAGTTTCACCTTTAAAGCTTTCATAATCCCCAGGCTGGGCAGTGTTCTGAGGCAGTTTTAGCACTAGTCCWAAAAAGGGTTGCAAAACAGCATTGTGGGAGATTAATTTGAAGCTTCAGGATTTGTTTTTGAGAACGTCCCCTCCATTTTGTTTTATATATATATATTTTTTTTTAAAGATTTAAAGTCACACAGAAGTTGTTATTTTTCTCCTCCAAGAATCCTCAAGTTGATTGAATCAAGGTGTTGGACGTCACATCTGCCTGTTCCTTATTGTGTGAAAGTCTCCGTCAATCTGGAGCCCAGATGCTGTTGGGCTGAACGATGGAGAGAACTGCTTTGGTTTAAACTGCAGCTTGTGATGTTATTTTTACCCCAGAACTCCATCTGTCCAGTAGTTATCACAACTCTACTGACATACTGCCTGTTAATTACTATTCAGCGTATGCTGTGATGACTACACTAAATATGTATTTAATTAACTTCTCTAGGGTACGTGAGACGGTAGCGTCCCACCTCTTCAACAGCCAGTGAAACTGCAGGGCGCCAAATTCAAATACAGAAATACTCATTATAAAAATTCAGAAAACAAAACATATTTTACATAGGTTTAAAGATTAGCTTCTTGTGAATCCAACCACGGTGTCAGATAAAAAAAWWTTAAAAAATGCTTTACGGCGAAAGCATACCTTACGATTATTTGAGAACATAGCCCAGCAGACAAATCATTACAAACAGTAACCAGCCAAGTAGAAGAGTTATCAAGTCAGAAATAGATAAAATTAATCCCTTACCTTTGATGATCTTCATATGGTTGCACTCAGCAGACATTCATTTACTCAATAAATGTTCCTTTTGTTCGATAAAGTCTCTTTATATCCAAAAACCTCTGTTTTCTTCAGTAATCCACAGGCTCAAACGCAGTCAAAACAGAGACAAAAAATTCCAAATTGTATCTGTAAAGTTCATAGAAACATGTCAAACGATGTTTATATTCAATCCTCCGGTTGTTTTTAGCATAAATAATCGATAATATTTCAACCGGACAATAACGTCGTCAATATAAAAGGTAAACAAGAAAGGTACTCTCTCGGTCGTGTACATGAAAAAGCTCTGTGACACKKYAGGGTCCACTCATTCAGACTGCTCTTACTTCCTCATTTTTCAGAATACAAGCCTGAAACAATTTCTAAAGACTGTTGACATCTAGTGGAAGGCATAGGAACTGCAATTTGAGTCCTAAGTCAATGGATACTGTAATGGCATTGAATAGAAAACTACAAAACAAAAACTACTTCCTGAATGGATTTTTCTCAGGTTTTCGCCTGCCAAATCAGTTCTGTTATACTCACAGACACTATTTTAACAGTTTTGGAAACTTTAGAGTTTTCTATCCAAATCTACCAGTTATATGCATATCATATCTTCTGGGCCCGAGTAGCAGGCAGTTTAATTTGGGCATGCTTTTCATCCAAAATTCCGAATGCTGCCCCCTACCCTAGAGAAGTTAAGCACATTGGCTTTGTCTGCTAGTCTAAAGAAGTCCCCTAATGCACTCATGACCTGTAGCTAAAGGCTACTTCCCTCTTCTTCGGGCCTTCTCCATGTGTGCAGCTGCACATTCCCCAGCATGGATTTAACAAAGCGAAAGAATCAAGATGCTGAATGTACTGAAACACCCCTTGTTGATCTCTGTTTCTTTTCCCTGACTCCACTGTGTCTCTGTTTTACAGGACTCCTCCTCCTCCATGTTTCTTTTCCCTGACTCCACTGTGTCTCTGTTTTACAGGACTCCTCCTCCTCCATGTTTCTTTTCCCTGACTCCACTGTGTCTCTGTTTTACAGGACTCCTCCTCCTCCATGTTTCTTTTCCCTGACTCCACTGTGCCTCTGTTTTACAGGACTCCTCCTCCATGTTTATTTTCCCTGACTCCACTGTGTCTCTGTTTTACAGGACTCCTCCTCCATGTTTATTTTCCCTGACTCCACTGTGTCTCTGTTTTACTGGACTCCTCCTCCTCCATGTTTCTTTCCCCTGACTCCACTGTGTCTCTGTTTTACAGGACTCCTCCTCCTCCATGTTTCTTTTCCCTGACTCCACTGTGTCTCTGTTTTTACAGGACTCCTACTCCTACGTACGGCCCACGGCCCCAGCGGTAACCTACGACCCTAAGCAGTACTACCAGCAACCCGTAGCTAGCTCTGCGGTAGCCGCTGCGGTAGCCGTACAGCCCCAACCCACTGCCGAGTCCTACTACCAGACCGCCTCCCTCAACACATCCTGGGACACCACGTGGAAGAAAGCTCTACCAGGTGATGATGGTCGGATAGTTACTACTATCAATGAAATATGTTTTTCGAAAGCCCTTTCTACGTCAACAGGATATCAAAGTGCTTTTACAGATACCCTGTCTGAAACCCCAGAGCGAAAGCAATGCACAACTGCACTCCTATTCCTTTGTGATTTTACACATTTCATTTTATAAATGTTAATGGTAGTACTAGAATTAATAATTGTCCTTTATCCATAGTCACTTGGATGGAGATTATTATTTCAATATCATTCTACTGTATTGTCCCGATGTTTATCCTGTACTGTATTGTACCCATGATTATCCAGTATTGTATTGTATTGTACCCATGATTATCCAGTATTGTATTGTATTGTACCCATGTTTATCCTGTATTGTACCCATGATTATCCAGTATTGTATTGTACCCATGTTTATCCTGTATTGTACCCATGATTATCCAGTATTGTACCCATGATTATCCAGTATTGTATTGTACCCATGTTTATCCTGTATTGTACCCATGTTTATCCTGTATTGTATTGTACCCATGTTTATCCTGTACTGTATTGTACCCATGTTTATCCTGTATTCTACTGTATTCTACCGTATTGTACCCATGTTTATCCTGTATTGTACTGTATTCTACTGTATTGTCCCCATGTTTATCCAGTATTGTATTGTACCCATGTTTATCCAGTATTGTATTGTACCCATGATTATCCTGTATTGTACTGTATTCTACTGTATTGTACCCATGTTTATCCTGTATTGTAGTACTGTACTTAACAGGTGAACTCTTGACCAACATCAAGCTCTCTCTCTCCTCCTGCAGACAGGCTACATAGCTTTTGACCAATTTCCTCCCTTCTGTAAGAGAGACGTACATTAAGAAATAACCTGATTTTAAAATGAATGTCTCTGCCTCTCCCCCTCAGCCCCTAAGACAGGCTACAGCCAGGCCAGTCTGACCCCCTACACCCAGACCCAACAGTCTCGTCAGGTGACGGCCATCAAGCCTGTTACTCCCTCCCCCGCCTCCTCCACATTCTCCATTTACCCCGTGTCCACCGTTCCGCCTGCCGTCGCCTCCGTCGTCCCCTCCTACTCTCAGAGCCCCACGTACTCCACCAACGCAGTCACGTACTCTGGTAAGCACGACATGCAAGCCGTAACCAGTATGCACTACCTGCCAACTACCTACTCGACCAACGCTGTCACGTACTCCCAGAGCCCCACGTATAGTACCAACCCCGTCGCCTACTCTGGTAAGCATTCAAATACAACTAGACCTATAAAATTCTCTTAACTTTCCAATAGAATTCCCACCCAGGTTTTCCAGATATATTTTTTGGTTTCTGGGGGAATAAGCTCCAACTGAGAAACCTCCAGCTCCAACCAAGCCTTCTGGGAAACCTATAGGAATCCTGGGATTGTTACTGGAAATGTGTAGTTACACCACGCAATGCCCCCCCCAACTCCTCAGGCTCCTGGCCTGTGCAAAGTTGGAAGTTAGATGTGTGGGAATTAACCCCTCCCTCCTCTCTCACCCCCCCCCCCTCCAGGTACGTCGTACTCGGGCTATGAAGCAGCGGTGTACTCTGCTGCCTCTACCTACTACCAGCAGCAGCAGCAGAAACAGGCTGTGGCAGCAGTCGCTGCTTCAGCAGGCTGGACAGGAAGCTCCTTCACCAAGAAAACTCCCTTCCAGGTCATATTTCTATTCCAATGTTTTCTGACGACAGTGAGCTCCGAAAGTATTGGGCCGGTGACAATGTTTTGTCTCTGTACTTCAGCACTTTGGGATTTTAAATGGATACTATGAGGTTAAAGTGCGAAACGGTCAGCTTTAATCTGAGGGGATTTTCATTCAGATCGAGTGAACTGTATTWWTTTWTTTTTTTGTACATAGTCCTCCCATTTTTAGAGGACCAAAAGTATCGGATAAATTCACTTATGTGCGTTAAAGTAGTAAAACGTTTTAATATTTGGTGCCATATTCATAGCACGCGATGATTACATCAAACTTGCGACTCTACAAATGTGTTGAATGCATTTGCTGTTTTTGTTTTGGTTGTGTTTCATATTATTTCGTGTCCAATAGAAATGAATGGTGAATAATGTATGGTGTCATTTTGGAGTCACTTTAATTGTAAATAAGAATATGTTGCTAAACATCCCCTACATTAATGTGGACGCTACCATGATTACAGATTATCCTGAATTAATCGTGAATAATGAAGAGTGGTTTTGGTCACCTAAATACTTTTGTTCTCTTAAAATTGGATGGGGGGGGGTAACAAATGTACAAAAAGTGCTTTACTTCCTAAACGGTTTACTTGATATGGATGAAAATACTGTATAATTATAAACCCGTAGTCATTGTAATAACCTCCATAGGCATTATTCTATTTCAAATCCAAAGTGCTGAACTACAGAGCCAAAAACAAACTTAAGTGTGTGTGTGTGAATAAAATATCACAAATGTTGTGCACAAATTTGTTTACATCCCTGTTAGTGAGCATTTCACATTTGCCTAGTTAATCCATCCCCCTGACAGGTGTGGCATATCAAGAAGCTGATTAAAGGGCTTAAAAATAAAAAAATTGTCTTAATTTGCAACGCTCACTGAGTTTCTTACTGCCTCTGGAAGCAACATCAATAACTGTTCATCAGGAGCTTCATGAAATGGGTTTCCATGGCTGAGCAGCCTCACACAAGCCTAAGATCACCATGCACAATGCCAAGCGTCGGCTGGAGTGGTGTAAAGCTCACCGCCATTGGACTCTGGTGCAGTGGAAACGTGTTCTCTGGAGTGACGAATCACGCTTCACCATCTGGAAGTTCGACAGACGAATCTGGGTTTTGGTCGATGCCAGGAGAACACTACCTGCACTAATGTATAGTGTCAACTGTAAAGTTTGGTGGAGGAGGAATAATGGTCTGGGGCTGTTTTTCATGGTTCGGGCCCCTTAGTTCCAGTGAAGGGAAATCTTAACACTACAGCATACAATGACATTCTAGACGATTCTGTGCTTCCAACTTTGTGGCAACCAATTTGGGGAAGGTCCTTTCCTGTTTCAACATAATGCCCCTGTGCACAAAGTGAGGTCCATACAGAAATGGTTAGTTGAGATCGGTGTGAAAGAACTTGACTGGCCTGCACACACAGCCCTGACCTCAACCCCGCCAAACACTTTTGGGATGAACTGGAACGCCTTTAAAAAAAGAAATATTTAACTAGGCAAGTCCGTTAAGAACAAATTCTTATTTACAATGACGGCCTACACCTGCCAAACCCGGACGACGCTGGGCCAATTGTGTGCCACCCTATGGGACTCCCAATCACGGCTGGTTGGGATACAGCCTGGATTCGAACCAGGGACTGTATTGACACCTCATGCAGTGCCTTAGACTGCTGCGCTACTCGGGAGCCCATTACACTGATTTTAAAGTGGATTTAACAAGTGACATCAATAAGGGATCATATCTTTCACCTGGATTCACCTGGTCAGTCTGTCATGGAAAGAGCAGGTGTTCTTAATGTTTTGTCCAGTCAGTGTTTATTTAATTTTTACCCCCCCCACCAGAGCAAGCAGCTGAAACCCAAGCAGCCCCCCAAACCACCACAGATCCACTACTGTGACGTCTGCAAGATCAGCTGTGCAGGACCCCAGGTGAGCATAGACCCCGAGAGGTGGTCCTCTATCTGTCCCTCACTCAATCTATCAGTCTTTCATCCATCTCTCCTCTTTTTCCCTCTCTCTGTCCCCCCTTTTCAGCCCTTTTCTCATTCCTCTGTCTTTAGGTTAGCACAGAGACTCATACTTACCTACCTGTCCTTAGGGTAGTATGGAAATGCGTACTACTTGTTAGTTTTTCTCATCAAGTATGTTCATAATACATGATGATTAATTCCATTGACAGATTCTATATGCCACTGCCCCCCCCACCATCCCCCACCCAACCCTCCGATAGAGGTTTAGCTCTATCTAGAGAGAACTGATTTCTCCCTCTCATCCACCCAGACCTACAAGGAACACCTGGAGGGTCAGAAGCACAAGAAGAAAGAGGTGGCCCTGAAGGCCTCCCAGAGCAGCAGCAGCAGCAGTAGTGGAGGAAGCTCAGCCCGGGGGACTCAGAACCAGCTACGCTGTGAGCTCTGTGACGTCTCCTGCACCGGGGCAGATGCATACGCTGCACACATCAGAGGGGCCAAGCACCAGAAGGTAAGGCTCCTTGGTCAAATGGATTTATAAAGCCCCTTGTTTACATTCGCGGTTGTCCCAGTGGTTTAGAGTTACCCGGCCTAGACCCACCGACGAGGTCCAGGAATACTGAGTGTAATGGATATGGTTCTAGGCTCTATACTTAGCCTTTTTTTGTATTGTTCATGTCCGTTTGCATCAGGACAAACTCTTATCAAATACATCCACGGCATGTCTCGGGGGGGGGGGGCGGCTGTTTTGGTCACCCAATAGCACTCACTTAGTCTATGATGACGTCACTCATTTGGCCAGTGTCACTCTGCAGTGTCGTGTTGATTCCATAACATACGCTAATATTAATACTCATCAAGTGACATCAATAAGAGATCATAGTTTTCACCTGGATTCACCTGGTCAGTGTCATGGAAAGAGCAGGTGTTCCTAATGTTTTGTACACCGAGTGAGTGTATGAAAAAAATGTACATTTGACGAACTGACTTGTTGGAAAGGTGGTATTCTGTGACGGTGTCACGTTGAAAGTCACTGAGCTCTTCCGTACGGGCCATTCTAATGCCAATGTTTGTCTATGGAGATTCCATGGCTGTGTGCTCTTTGTACATGTCAGCAACAGGTGTGGCTGAAATAGCCTAATCCATTGTGTGTGTGTGTGTGTGTGTGTGCTCACACAGTACCAGTCAAAAGTTTGGACATCCATTCGTGTTTTTCTTTATTTGACTGTTTTCTACATTGAAGAATAATAGTTAAAACTATGAAATAACTCATATGGAATCATGTAGTAACCAAAAAAGTTAAACAAATCAAAATATATATTTTAGATTCTTCAAAGTAGCCACCCTTTGTCTTGAGGACAGCTTTGCACACTCTTTGCATTCTCTCAACCAGCTTCACCTGGAATCCTTTTCCAACAGTCTTGAAGGAGTTCCCACATATGCTGAGCACTTGTTGGCTGCTTTTCCTTCAATCTGCGATCCAACTCAACCTAAACCATCTCAATTGGGTTGAGGTCGGGTGATTGTGGAGGCCAGGTCATCTGATGCRRYACTCCATCACTCTCCTTCYTGGTGAAATAGCCCTTACACAGCMTGGAGGTGTGTTGGGTCATTGTCCYRTTGAAAAACAAATGATAGTCTTACTAAGTGCTCCCGAGTGGCACAGCGGTCCAAGGCACTGCATTTCAGTGCWAGAGGTGTCACTACAGACGCTGGTTCGATCCCGGCTGTATCACAACCGGCCGTGATCGGGAGTACCATAGGGCGGTGCACAATTGGCACAGCGTTGGGCTGTGGTAGGCCGTCATTGTAAAATAAGAATTTGTTCTTTAACTGACTTGCCTAGTTAAATAAAATGTGCAAACCAGATGGGATGGTGTATTTCTGCAGAATGCTGTGGTAGCTATGCTGTTTGTGTGCCTTGAATTCTAAATAAATCACTGACAGTGTCACCAGCATCACACCTCCTCCTCCATGCTTCACGGTGGGAACAACACATGCGGAGATCATCCATTCTACTCTGTGTCTCACAAAAGACTCGGTTGCAACCAAAAATCTCACATTTTGACTCATCAGACCAAAGGACAGATCTCCACATTTTCTAATGTCTATTGCTTGAGTTTCTTGTCCCAAGCAAGTCTTCTTCGTATTGGTGTCCTTTTGGTAGTGGTTTCTTTGCAGCAATTTGACCATGAAGGCCTGATTTTTCACGCAGTCTCCTCCGAACAGTTGATGTGTCTTACTTGAACTCTGAAGCATTTATTTGGGCTGCAATTTATGAGGCTGGTAACTCTAATGAACTTATCCTCTGCAGCAGAGGTAACTCTGGGTCTTCCTTTCCTGTGGCGGTCCTCATGAGAGCCAGTTTCATCATAGTGCCTGATGGTTTTTGCTACTGCACTTGAAGAAACGCTCAAAGTTCTTCAAATGTTCCGCATTGACTGACCTTCATGTCTTAAAGTAATGATGGACTGTCGTTTCTCTTTGCTTATTTG
>NW_019942884.1:30355-34022 GCF_002910315.2 Salvelinus sp. IW2-2015 | reverse complement strand
GATAATTAAACAACGCCAAGATGTAAACACAGCCTGGAATCGAACCGAGCGATCCTTTCCTGTTTGCCCTGTCTGGGGGTATCATCGGATGGGGCCACAGTGTCTCCTGACCCCCTCCTGTCTCAGCCTCCAGTATTTATGTTGCAGTAGTTTATGTGTCGGGGGGCTAGGGTCAGTCTGGTTATACCTGGAGTACTTCTATCTTATTCCCAGGTCCTGTGTGAATTTAAGTATGCTCTCTCTAATTCTTGCTCGTTCTCCTATTTCTTTCTCGGAAGCCTTGCCTGCTGTTCCAGTTTCAACTTTCTGCCTGCTGTTATGGAACCTCCTACCTGTTCAACTCTCGAAGTGATCGGCTATGAAAAGCCAACTGACTTTTATTCCTGATTAATTATGTTGACCATGCTTGTCATTTATGAACATTTTGAAAATCTTGGGCTCTCTTCTAATTTTCTCTCCTTCTCTCTTTTCTTTCTCTCTCCGGAGACCCGGAGCCCTTCGGACCATACGTCAGGTTTTTATATTTTTTGTTCAGTGTGTGTATATAACGTATTTTAGTCTCTGTCTCTGTTTTTTGTCCTGTCAGGTGGTGAAGCTGCACACCAAGCTGGGGAAACCCATCCCTTCCACAGAGCCCAGTGTCGTGACCCAGACCCCTACGTCCACCACGGCCTCCTCCTCCAAGACCCCCTCCTCCTCTACCACCCCCACAGGATCCACCTCCAACTCTTCCTACCTGAAGCCGGTTAACATCGGGAGCCAGGGTGGTGCGGGTGCCGGACTGGGGAAGGGTCTAGTGGGTAACAACTTATCAGCAGCCAATGCCACCACAGCTGTCAAGAAGTTTAACACCCCCAAGATCAACTTTGTCGGTAAGGCTGTTGTGTTTAAAATGGGAGGGGTGGGGTCCACATCATTCCAGTATATCCCTCCTAAATAAAGATCCAAACATCCAATCATTTCACTGAAACTTGAATATAGCTTTTTGAATTCGGAGAATGTATTTAAATGAAGTTTGCATGTGGAACGTGGTCCCTGATGAAATTCTAGAGGCTGAGACTAGCTGACACAGTCTGTTCTTTTGAGTTTGGATTCAGAGTCTACCTGCTTTTGTGCCGAATACACTGCGGTGTTCTAGGTGTCACATTTATGGGCATGTAGCAGCAGTGTCTAGGAGGGAGATTCCACTGCTCTAGGCTTGTGGTTGAGCTGTGTTGGCAGTACATGCCAATGGGGAGCTGAATCGCTGCCAGTCTCTGGGATTAAAGTCAGGCTGAGGCCAGCTTTCTCTGCCCATCTCGCTCGCTCGCTTGCTTAGGGATGTTAATCGTTAATCGGTTAGCTGCCGAAATTATTATTTTTTTTTTTTTAATTTCCCCTAGCTAGTCTGCTCAGGGATTCAAACCAGAGAGACCCTTTGGTTACTGGCCCAATGATCTTAACCACTATGCTACCTGCCGCCCCTTAGACGTTCGTCTTTGGCTGGCGAGACTCTTTTTGACATCTGGTTCCCTGTAAAGCTGAACCTCATTTATTATTCTGGAATTCTACCAATCCTCATCAATCCTCATTCTGTCTCCAGGGGGAAACAAGCTCCAGACTACCGGGAAGGTGACAGAGGAAACCAAGGTGGAGACATCCAAGCCTCCTCCGCCCTCATTGGTCCCCCAACCTCAGGAGACGAAGAACGAGTCCTCTGATTCGCTGTCTACCCTGGCCGCCTTGCAGAATGACGTGCAGCCTGTTGGACACGACTATGTGGAAGAGGTACGGGTGAGATCACATAGAACCGGATCACATAGAACCGGATCACATAGAACCGGATCACATAGAACCGGATCACATAGAACCAGATCACATAGAACCAAAAACCTGAGTGAATGTCTTGCCAAAAGTGTAGTAGAATATATGATTTCTCTTATAATTTTAAAGGACTAAGGGGTAAACGGTAACGAAGACCGATCAGGTCAGCCTCTAGGGCAAGAGATGCTTTGTTGAAAAAGACAAGCGCAGACAAATCAGACTCCAGAGCTAGCAGACGGGACAGACTCCCAGGAGACAACTCTAGTACAGACCATTTTTCTCAAAACCTCACTTGATTAATCTCCATTATCAACTGTGTGGTTCAAGCCGTGAATTCTGAYTGGCTGAAAGCCGTGGTATATCAGACCGTGTATRTCACGGGTATGACCAAAAATTACTTTTTACTGCTCTAATTACGTTGGTAACCAGTTTTTATTTTATTTTTATATAGCAATAAGACACCTGAGTTTTGTGGTATATGGCCAATATACCACGGCTAAGTGCGTGTGTTCCACGCGCACCTTCTTCATTACACCATCCGACTCTACTTCAACTGTGTTCATAAGTAGGTTTGGAATTATTCTGTTAACCCAGGGTATAATTCGCAATAAGAAAGGCACTGAGGGCGTGGTCGTGTTGCGGATATTGGCAAGGTGCAATACCAATTTACGAGAACAAGCCATAGCCGTGGTATATTGGCCATATACCACACCCCCTCATGCCGTATTGCTTAATTATACCTGGTTTAACAGGAATCAAATTCAACGTACTTTATCACAACAGCTTGAGTGTAGAGTTTCAATAGTCCGACAGACAATATAAGGCTAAGCTTCTAGATAATAAATGTGTCCCTTACCACAGATACTAAGTGGTCTAAGGCACTGCATCGCAGTTCTAGAGGCGTCACTACAGGCCCGGTTYCGATCCCGGACTGTATCACAACCGGCCGTGATCGGGAGTCCCATAGGCATGCGCACAATTTGGCCCAGCGTCRTCCGGGTTCGGGGAGGGTTTGACCGGGGGAATTTACTTGGCTAATTGTGCTTTAGTGACTCCTTGTGGTGGGCCGGGCGCCTGCAGGCCGACCCTGGTCGTCAGGTGAACAGTGTTGCCTCCGACATGTTGGTGCGGCTGGCTTCCGGGGTWAAGCGGGCGGGTGTTAAGAAGCGCGGTTTTGTTGATCCGAGTTTTTCGAGATCATTAGTCCACCGGACCAAAAGATCCAGACCTTCACGAAGCTTTTGCTAATGTGAGGATCACATTTAATTCTCTACACACAGTCTCTGCGCTTTTCCTAGAGAACAGGCTACTCTGGCAAATGGTGAAATTAGATTGTTGGTGTTGTCTTACAGTAACATTATACTATGTTATGTAGAGTACTGTGATCATTAGGTGATCTTGCAGACATTGGATTCAGCTTTGATCAGAACGTGATCCGAACATTCCCGGACGCTTTGAGAGGCTCCGGAGCTTTTAGTCCGGCGGACTTAAGATCCCGAAAAAGTCGTCTCCACAGCCGTACAGTCAGTGGCAACGGGGGCATTAAACTCTTAAAATGACCTATGACTCCTTGGCCCAACGATTTAACAGTTCCATATTAACAATGGTATTTGAAACATTGCTTAGTTCTATTGTCAAATACCATCTTTTGTGTAGAAAAATACATTAATAAAACATTGATTTCTTATCTGTAGGTGCGTAACGACGAAGGCAAGGTGATCCGGTTCCACTGTAAGCTGTGTGAATGTAGCTTCAATGATCCCAACGCCAAAGAGATGCATCTGAAGGGCAGGAGACACCGCCTGCAGTATAAGGTTAGTGGAGTCACTGCCTGCAGTATAAAGTTAGTGGAGTCACTGAAGGG